>NC_091285.1:58635175-58936065 GCF_032444005.1 Ranitomeya imitator
TTATTATGCTCTCTATACCGCAATTATTTACACAGCACTTTACAGACATCATCATCGCTGTCGCCACTGGGGCTCATAATCTATATTTCCTATTGTGATGTCTTTGGAGTGTGGGAGGAAACCAGTGACTGGCGGAAACCCACACAAACATGAAGAGAACATGCAAACTCCTTGCAGATGTTGTTCTTGATGGGATTTTGAACCCTTGGATAAAAAGCAGCTCCACACATGAATGGTCTCCGGATGCTTTATTGTTGGCATGGCACAGGACTCATGGGAGCGGTCAGCTTTCCATCTCAGGGCATCCATTCCTCCACATTCCCCAAACAGTCTGATGGGGGCTTCAACAGAGAAGCAAGAAGTACAATGATTGGACTCCAGAGGACTAGAGAAAAGTTATTTTCTCCAATGAAGCCCCCATCAGACTGGTTGGAAGAATGATTATCTGGAGAAGACAAGTGAGCACTACCTTGAGTCCCGTGCCACTCCAACAGTAAAACAAACATCCTTGAACAGTCATGTGCCAACATGGGATAGCTTGCCATCTGTGTTGAAACAAACCCTGAAGTGCCACAGGACTGGCAATGGGTAAAATCTATAACAAGAAAACTTTAGATAAAAGTTCCCACGACTCTTCTACCCACGTGACTGCTGCAATCACTTGCCCCAGTGGTGTTTGGCACCAGTCCGCTGTACTGGTTGCAGCAGTCACGTGGGTAGAAGGGCGATATTGCTGCAGCACACAAAAAAAATATGGAGGAGCAGTGGGTTGCCTTTATCAGATGAGTAAAGGTTCTTCTATGATATTTCTCTTTATGCATCTATACTACATACAGTAGTCACTCAGGGTTTCTTCACGTCATTTCTTTCCAGCGCTGTTAAGCCTGAAATAGGACATTAAGGACACAATTAAACTCAATAATAATCAACCTTTTTCTGAAATACAAGGATAATTATTTGTCGTCATTGTGATCACCACGGTCCTGGATTATCAGACTTTCTGAGCTTTTGTAAGTTCAGATGTAGATACTGTAGGCACACAGAAGGGTGTGTGCTTGTATGAATACATATTTTTTCTTACAATACATACTTCCATAAATGGACTCAGATCTCAGTGTTAAGGTTCAAAGAGTTTGTCCACTACTACAGAACCTCTGCTTAAAGGGAACCTGTCACCTGAATTTGGCGGGACAGGTTTGCGGTTATATGGGCGAGGTTTTTGGGTGTTTGATTCACCCTTTCCTTACCCGCTGGCTGCAATATTGGGTTGAAGTTCATGCTGTGCAATCTTGCGCCTTGCGCAGGTGTATACTTCGGAGGACACAGCATGAACTTCAATCCAATATTGCGGCCAGCATGCAGCCAGCGGGTAAGGAAAGGGTGAATCAAACACCCGAAAACCCCGCCCATATGACCGCAAACCTGTCCCCCTAAATTCAGGTGACAGGTTCCCTTTAAGCTGGGGTTGTTCAGTAGTGAACAATCCCTTTATTGTGGAATCAGCTCAACTATACGGATTGATAAAGATTGTAGGAAAATGTATAGTGCCACATATCGGAAGTAGCAATCCTGAAAGTCAATATCAACCCTTTAACGAGTCTTGTGACATGACTAAAGGTACCTTCACACTAAACGATATCGCTAGCGATCCGTGACGTTGCAGCGTCCTCGCTAGCGATATCGTTCAGTGTGACACGCAGCAGCGATCAGGCCCCTGCTGTGATGTCGTTGGTCGGGGCTAGAGGGCCAGCACTTTCTTTGGTCGCTGGCTCTCCCGCTGACATCGCTGAATCGGCATGTGTGACACCGATTCAGCGATGTCTTCGCTGGTAACAAGGGTAAACATCGGGTTACTAAGCGCAGGGCTGGATACCATCCTAAAAGTAAAAAAAACAAAAGCTTCATACTAACCTTCCGCTGTCTGTCCCCGGCGCTGTGCTTTCCTGCACTCACTGTGAGCACAGCGGCCGGAAAGCACAGCGGTGACGTCACCGCTCTGCTTTCCGGCCGCTGTGCTCACAGCTAGTACAGAGAAGCAGAGCGCCGGGGACAGACAGCGGAAGGTAAGTATGAAGCGTTTGTTTTTTTTACTTTTAGGATGGTAACCAGGGTAAACATCGGGTTACTAAGCGCGGCCCTGCGCTTAGTAACCAGATGTTTACCCTGGTTACCGGCATCGTTGGTCGCTGGAGAGCTGTCTGTGTGACAGCTCTCCAGCGACCAAACAGCGACGCTGCAGTGATCCGGATCGTTGTCTGGATCGCTGCAGCGTCGTTTATTGTGAAGGTACCTTTAGGATGAAAACCAAACCAGAATCTCAATTCACTGTTAGGCTATGTGCACACGATGCAGATTTGTAGCATTTCCGCATCGTTTTTTCCTTGCGGAAATGCTACAAAAATGCAACGGATTACTTAAGCAATGTTAATCAATGACATTCCTGAAATGTTGTGCACATGAAATTTCTATCCTTATTTCCAGAGTTTTATTTTCCGCAGCATGTCAATTCTTTTTGCGATTCTGCAGGTGTAAAAAAAATTGCGTATTTGCATCCAAAAACGCTGCAGAATTGTCAAAGGTAATGATGTCTGATGGAGTGTGTAGGCGGAGCTTACAAAACAACATGAAAATCCCCAACAAAAAATCGACAAAAATGCAACAAAAACGCATGGATTTTCTACTGCGTTTTTCTGCCAATATATGCAGAAACCTCAGATCTCTTTGCGCTGACGAGGGGCAGCAACCCAAAGCACAGGGTCTGCAAATTGAGATTTTTAATGTTCACATGTTAAAGGGGTGGCCCAAAAGACAAATTAATTTTCATCCAGATCTATTTAATGTCATAATCTAATCTATGTTCTAATACACTTTAATAAAAAATGTCCCTACCATTCCTTGACTATATTATTTAACTGCGTTATTATTTTTCCTATTACCGTACTTCCTTTTTGATGATGCTTAATTTGAGAATCCTAGTGCATGCAGGGATACTCAAACGAAGAGTCATAATGGGTCAGTGGCTGCAGGAGTAGTGCAGGTCTCTGCAAGTTGGGTACTCTTTTTACTACTCGCACTGTCAGTGCACTCTCTTGCTGGCTCATCTGATCAGAACCGACGAGGGAGCGCACCGTCACTGTGCATATTGCAAAGTGACAAGAATCTACTGAGCATTTGTTGGAATTCACAACTGATGCATGCTCAGCAGAGCACGGACTAGCCCAGACCCTGAAACAGAGGTCACTGCTAATGCTTCGTTTCACAGAAGGGGCAAAAGCTGCAGCAGTGGCCTCAGCCTCTGCCCCCTGATGTTGCTGTATTTCAGTATCCCAGCATGCACTTGGATTCTCAAACAAAGCGTCATCAAAAAAGAAAAAAAGGCACTTAGATTCAATAGTGAAGGAATGGTAGGGACTTATTAATTATATTAGAAAATAGATTAGATCATGGCACCAAATAGAAAGCGATTCAGAATTAAAATTAATTTGTTCTGTACCACCCCTTTAAGATATAGGTTAAACGCCATGGACATATGTCAACATTTAACCTGAAGTTCAAATAATCAAAAAGATCCAGCTCACCCTTTCCAAAATTAATCCAGTCAGTGTGGAGCCCTGGCAAGCACGGCACCGCCACGGCATGTTGTTGCATTCAAAACACTTTGGTCTTTATGGAGGGCATTCACTTCAACCTTTTGCTAAGTATGTATATTTTTTCACTTTTTACACTTTTTAATGGATTAAATAAAATTTTATGTTTTTATGTATTCTGAAAGCCGGATCCTTTACATCTCTTGAACTTTTACCCTAATCCATTCAGGACCAGGTAATTTTTTTTGTTTTTGTGCTTATGTTTTTTCCTCCTCTTCTTCCAAAAGCCTTATTTTTTTTCATTTTTCCATCAACATAGTCATACGAAGGCTTGTAAAGGGATGAGTTATATTTTTCAATTATACCATTCATTTTAACTTTAACATTTTAACATATATGCTGTGGCCATCAACAAACAAAACCTAGAATAAAAACATGGTGTGTGGGTACCCTGAGGCATGGAGCAAATAGCTGCATATCTAATATATAATTGCCAATCGGCTCTGTCACTGCTTCCGGCGTTTGTCGCTATCCCACAATCCACTGCGGCCAGAAGGCCACAAACAAGTCCCATCTGACTATGCCTGCTACAGTGACAGTGATTGACACATTAGCCAATGATGGGACAGTAGTAGTGCCATCTTCCGGCTAATGTGTTGAATGTAAAAAAAAAACATACACGCATATACAGTACATACTACATACAGTACATACAACATACAGAGCATACAACATACAGTGCATACAACATACAGTACATACAACATACAGTGCATACAACATACAGTGCATACAACATACAGTGCATATAACAGAGAGCATACATTACATACAAAATACAGTACATACAACATACAGTGCATACAACATACAGTACATACAACATACAGTGCATACAGCATGCAGAGCATACAACATACAGTACATACTACATACAATACATACAACATACAGTACATACAAAATACAGTACATATAACACAGTGCATACAACATACAGAATACAATATTACATACAGTACATACAACATACAGTGCATACAACATACAGTACATACTACATACAGTACATACAACATACAGTACATACAACATACAAAACACAATATTACATACCGTACATACAACATACAGAGCATACAATATACAGTGCATACAACATACAGAGCATACAGTACATACTACATACAGTGCATACAACACACAGTACATACAAAATACAGTACATACAACATACAGTGCATACAACATAAAGTACATACAACATACAGTACAAACAGTACATACAAAATACAGTACATACAACATACAGTGCATACAACATACAGTGCATACAACATACAGTGCATGCAACATACAGTACAAACAGTACATTCAACAAAGTGCACACAACATACAGTACATACAGCATACAGTACATAAATTGCATGCAACATACAGTGCATACAACATACAGTATATACAACATACAGAGCATACAACACAGTACATACAACATACAGTACATACAACATACAGAATACAATATTACATATAGTACATACAACATACAGTGCATACAACATACAGTGCATACAAGATACAGAGCATACAACATACAGTGCATACAACATACGGAGCATACAGTACATACTACATACAGTGCATACAACATAGAGTACATACAGTACATACAAAATACAGTACATACAACATACAGTGCATACAACATACAGTACATACAACATACAGTACAAACAGTACATACAAAATTCAGTACATACAACATACAGTGCATACAACATAGTGCATGCAACATACAGTACAAACAGTACATTCAGCATAAAGTGCACACAACATACAGTACATACAGCATACAGTACATACAATGCATGCAACATACAGTGCATACAACATACAGTATATACAACATACAGAGCATACAACACAGTACATACAACATACAGTACATACAACATACAGTACATACAACATACAGAATACAATATTACATACAGTACATACAACATACAGTACATACAACATACAGTACAAACAGTACATACAAAATTCAGTACATACAACATACAGTGCATACAACATACAGTGCATGCAACATACAGTACAAACAGTACATTCAGCATAAAGTGCACACAACATACAGTACATACAGCATACAGTACATACAATGCATGCAACATACAGTGCATACAACATACAGTATATACAACATACAGAGCATACAACACAGTACATACAACATACAGTACATACAACATACAGTACATACAACATACAGAATACAATATTACATACAGTACATACAACATACAGTACATACAGTACATAAAACATACAGTACATACAACATACAGAATACAATATTACATATAGTACATACAACATACAGTGCATACAACATACAGTGCATACAACATACAGTACAAACAGTACATTCAACAAAGTGCACACAACATACAGTACATACAGCATACAGTACATACAGCATACAGTGCATACAACATACAGTGCATACAACATACAGTACATACAACATACAGTACATACAACATACAGTGCATACAACATACAATGCATACCACATACAGTACATACAGTGCATGAAACATACAGTATATACAACATACAGTGCATACAGTACATACAGCATACAGTACATACAACATACAGTACACACAGTGCATACAACATACATTACTTACAGTGCATACAACATACACTGCATACAACATACAGTACATACAAAATACAGTACATATAACATACAGTGCATACAACATACAGAATACAATATTACATACAGTACATACAACATACAGTGCATACAACATACAGAGCATACAACATACAGTGCATACAACATACAGTGCATACAATATACAGTGCATACAACATACAGAGCATACAGTACATACTACATACAGTGCATACAACATACAGTACAAACAGTACATACAAAATACAGTACATACAACATACAGTGCATACAACATACAGTGCATGCAACACAATACAAACAGTACATTCAACATAAAGTGCACACAACATACAGTACATACAGCATACAGTACATACAATGCATGCAACATACAGTACATACAACATACAGTATATACAACATACAGAGCATACAACACAGTACATACAACATACAGTACATACAACATACAGAATACAATATTACATATAGTACATACAACATACAGTGCATACAACATACAGTGCATACAAGATACAGAGCATACAACATACAGTGCATACAACATACGGAGCATACAGTACATACTACATACAGTGCATACAACATAGAGTACATACAGTACATACAAAATACAGTACATACAACATACAGTGCATACAACATACAGTACAAACAGTACATACAAAATTCAGTACATACAACATACAGTGCATACAACATAGTGCATGCAACATACAGTACAAACAGTACATTCAGCATAAAGTGCACACAACATACAGTACATACAGCATACAGTACATACAATGCATGCAACATACAGTGCATACAAAATACAGTACATACAACATACAGTGCATACAACATACAGTACATACAACATACAGTACAAACAGTACATACAAAATTCAGTACATACAACATACAGTGCATACAACATAGTGCATGCAACATACAGTACAAACAGTACATTCAGCATAAAGTGCACACAACATACAGTACATACAGCATACAGTACATACAATGCATGCAACATACAGTGCATACAACATACAGTATATACAACATACAGTACATACAACATACAGAGCATACAGTACATACTACATACAGTGCATACAATATACAGTACATACAAAATACAGTACATACAACATACAGTGCATACAACATACAATGCATACTACATACAGTGCATACAACATACAGTATATACAGCATACAGTGCATACAACATACAGTGCATACAACATACAGTACATACAGTGCATACAAGATACAGTGCATACAACATACAGTACATACAGTGCATACAAGATACAGTGCATACAACATACAGTACACACAGCACATACAACATACATTACTTACAGTGCATACAACATACAGTGCATACAACATACAGTACATCCAATTGTAGTCACCACAGCTTCCAAGAGACCATATAGTGTAAACACACACACAGCACACAGGGGAGACATCACATATTGAACATCGCTCAAGAAACACAACACCAGATACCAAAATACAGCACACAACAAGGGAGAAACAGTGCACAAGGGGTGAAAGAAGTCAAATGATGCAACAAACAGTGCATACAACATACAGAGCATAGAACATACAGTACATACAATATACAGTGCATACAACATACAGTACAAACATACAGTACATGCAACATATAGTACATACAACATACAGTACACACAACACAATGCATACAACATACAGTACATACAACATACAGTACGTACAGTGCATACAACATACAGTACATACAACATACAGTACATATAGTACATACAGCATACAGTGCATAAAACATACAACACAATGCATACAAAATACAGTACATACAACATATAGTACATACAACATATAGTACATACAGTACATACAACATACAGTGCTTACAACACATACAACATACAGTGTATACAACATACAGTACATGCAGTACATACAAAATACAGTACATATAATATACAGTGGATACAACATACAGAGCATACAACATACAGTACATACAACATACAGTGCATACAACACAGTACATACAACATACAGTGCATACAACATACAGTACATATAACAGAGCGCATACATTACATACAAAATACAGTACATACAACATACAGTGCATACAGCATGCAGAGCATACAACATACAGTACATACTACATACAATACATACAACATACAGTACATACAAAATACAGTACATATAGCATACAGTGCATACAACATACAGAATTCAATATTACATACAGTACATACAACATACAGTGCATACAACATACAGAGCATACAACATACAGTGCATACAACATACAGAGCATACAGTACATACTACATACAGTGCATACAACATACAGTACATACAAAATACAGTACATACAACATACAGTGCATACAACATACAGTGCATACAAAATACAGTGCATGCAACATACAGTGCATGCAACATACAGTACAAACAGTACATTCAACAAAGTGCACACAACATACAGTACATACAGCATACAGTACATACAATGCATGCAACATACAGTGCATACAACATACAGTATATACAACATACAGAGCATACAGTACATACTACATACAGTGCATACAACATACAGTACATACAAAATACAGTACATACAACATACAGTGCATACAACATACAGTGCATACAAAATACAGTGCATGCAACATACAGTGCATGCAACATACAGTACAAACAGTACATTCAACAAAGTGCACACAACATACAGTACATACAGCATACAGTACATACAATGCATGCAACATACAGTGCATACAACATACAGTATATACAACATACAGAGCATACAACACAGTACATACAACATGCAGTACATACAACATACAGTGCATACAGTACATACAACATACAGTGCATACAACATACAGTGCATACGACACAGTACATACAACATACAGTACATACAGTGCATACAAGATACAGTGCATACAACATACAGTACACACAGTGCATACAACATATAGTACATACAACATACAGTACATACAAGATACAGTGCATACAGTGCATACTACATGCAGTACATACAACATACAGTGCATACAACATACAGTGCATACAACATACAGTACATACAGTGCATACAAGATACAGTGCATATAACATACAGTACACACAGTGCATACAACATACAGTGCATACAACATATAGTACATACAAGATACAGTGCATACAACATACAGTGCATACAACATATAGTGCATACAACATACAGTACATACAACATACAGTGCATACAAGATACAGTGCATACAAGATACAGTGCATACAACATACAGCGCATACAAGATACAGTGCATAAAACATACAGTACACACAGCGCATACAACATACATTACTTACAGTGCATACAACATACAGTGCATACAACATACAGTACATCCAATTATTGTCACAACAGCTTCCAAGAGACCATATAGTGTAAACACACACACAGCACACAGGGGAGACATCACATATTGAACATCGCTCAAGAAACACAACACCAGATACCAAAATACAGCACACAACAAGGAAGAAACAGTGCACAAGGGGTGAAAGAAGGCAAATGATGCAACAAATACAATACACAAATGCGGAAGGATGACATTGAACAGGTATATTGGAAAGCACAAATGGTGTGACACATGTCCACTGCTCCTGTTAGCACCACTAAGGATACACAGATGGTCATTTCACCACACGCAATAGCATCGGGCCTATTTCTAGTATAAAAAAAACATTGGAACTTGGTAAACATTTTTTGATTAAAAATAAGTGTAAGTGCCATCCCACCGCAACAAGGTGCACCTAGTCACGATGCTCCCTGACTCTAGTGAGTCACCTCAACATGTGCTAGCCAGTCTCCAAAATAGATGGGGAGAGAGCAGGACTAGAGTCTATCTGTATTGGGACTCCTATTTGGAAGGCTGAATATATAATGGAGCACATCTCAAAAAGGAGGGGGCACCCCAATATACTGAGAACAAAAAATGAGGGCTGGTGCGCCTGTCAGTATGAGGCTAAGGTGACACGATAGTATAATAGAACCGTCACAGTTCAGTTGCATGTAGAGAAGTGGGACAATTTGTTCTCACTTGTCAGCCGTATACAATCCATTTTTTTTACTCAGCAGCTATTAATCATTTACAGATTCCTATGTTATGGAATTGCAATGTGTCTGTAAAAATCTAATGGTATACTGGGGCTTCGTATGACATCCGATTTTTTGCATGCTGCAATTTTTTATGCATTTTGATTCTGTCAGTGAAAAAAAAAAAACGTTCATCTGTACTGCCTCATGGAATAACATTGGTCCTAGTGTGATACGTTCGGGCTCGGACTGGCCCACAGGACTACAGGAAAATCCTCTGGTAGGCCTCAGTGAAAGAGTGCTATTACACTGAATTCACAATATGCAGAAAAAGGTATAATTTAATCATTCATTAAACAAGTTAGCCAAATTAATATCACCGTATTTAGAAGCAAAAGTAAATTTGTGTACTGGGGTCAGGTTAATTTTTGCATGTAGCTGAACAGTGGGCCCCAAGAATCAATGTCACTGGTGGGCCTTGGCCAACTCAGTCCAACACTGAATATGTTCATTTAAGTCTACGTTCACATTAGCGTCGCGTCGCCGTTGCGTCGGCGACGCACGGAAAAACGCGCGCAAACGCGCGCGTCGTTTTTTGCCGAAATCGGACGCAAGAAAAATGCAACTTGTAGCGTTTTCTTGCATCCGACGCTAGCGTCTAAAACGACGCACGTGTCGGAAAACGCGTGCAAAAAGACGCACGCGTCCCCTATGTTAAACATAGGGGCGCGTCGCCGCTGCGTCGCCGCTGCGTCGCCGACGCAACAGCGACGCACATTAGCGTAACGCTAATGTGAACGTAGCCTAACAGATAGTTCTCAGACCGAAAATATGGTCGTGGGCACAAGCCCTGAGTGTATTATGCAGGTGTACATTGGCTGGGTACTCAGCCTTTCACAGACAGGCCCAGGTCCTGCTCCAGCCCGTCTATCTGCAGGCCTGGTTGACACGTAACAAGGTGACTCACTAGAGTCGGGGACCATCCTGACTGGATGCACTTTGTCACGGTGGAATGGCTTTTACATCTTTTTTTTTTAAATAAAATGTTAACTAAGTTCCATATGTTTTTTACATGTGTTACTATTTATTTACTTACCGTAGTGTACATGGGCATTATGTTTTTAGTCCAGGTTTTGTTCACATCGTGCACTGAATAATGGGAAAAATTCCAAATGGGGTGAAATGGTGAAAAATATGTATGCATACATTGTGACATTATTCTTTGGGTTCTGCTTTTATGGTGCTCATTGTACACTTTCATATACATATATATACTGTATTTTTTATGTACGTGGTGAAAACAAAATCAGAATTTTATAAAAAAAATAAAAAATTGTTTTGTGTTGTCATTTTCTGAGACCCATAAAAATTTTTACTTATCAACCCACAGAGCTGTATACTGTAAGGCCTTGGCTTCATGTGTGGCAAACTGCCATTTTTCTTTGATAACATTTTTGGGGTACATACTGTACAGCTTTTGATCACTTTTTATTGTATTTTTTTTAGGGAAGTCTGATGATAAAAAAAAAAAAAAAAATCGCAATTCTGACGTTATGATTTTAACCCAGTCGGGTTAATTTTATATTTTAATATATTGGAATTTTACAAACACGGAATAGCACATATTTCATTTTTTTAATTCTATATATTTAATGTGAAGAAAGGTGGTGGTTTGAATTTTTTTTTTGAGGGGGGTTCAAACTTTTTCAGCTACCTTATTTGTTATTACCCTAAGAGGCGTTGGACCTGCTACTGTCCGATCGTTTGCATTATATACTGCAACACTATAGTGTAAATCTCGGTCTTTGAAGCTCAGCAAATAGATGATCTGAGAGGAGAACCAAGAGGATGGCGATGGGAGCCTTCTGCAGACCCTCTGCTTTCACAATAATCCAAGGGCTCCTGGCAGTCATATCATGGGGCGCCGATGGGAGCTAGCACATGCTCACATTGACTGTGATGGGGCTATATTAAATAAATGATGTCAACCACATGTGGAGGGAGCTTGGCTCCATATGTGGTCACCCCAGTGCAGACGTATAGTTATGCCCATATATGAAAACTATGAAACTGAGGTAAGTTTTCTCACTGTTCTGTAGTTGCTTGTTCTCAATTTCAAGCTCTTGGTTTCGAGCGGAAAGTTGAACGGCATCCTGGATAGTTTCTTCTAGAAGTTTTCTGTAGCGATGTTCCTGAGCATCCATCTGTTCCTCCAGCAATCCCCGATAAGCATGGAATATCTGATCACATCAGAGATAAGGCTAGATTACAAGATTATATGGAGAGAAGATTTTACACATATAGCCCTTTCAGCCATAACATTAAAACCTCCAGAGTCCTGTCTAATATTGTGTAAGTTCCCCTTCATCTGCTTGAGGCATGTACAGTATGCCGCAAGTCAACTGAAGGTGTCATGTGGTTCATGGCACCTAGACATGAGCAGCGGATCTCTTGTGAGGTGGGAACTTTCTTGGATCAGACTTTTCTTTCCTGCGCATGTCGCAGATGCTCAATTGGACTGAGATATGAGAAATTTGGAGACAAATCATCTCGAATGCTCTGTCATAGACCTCAAAACATTCCTAAACAATTTTTGCAGTATGGTCAAAGGGCATTATTGTGCTGAACAAAAGACACTGTCATAAAGCTGCCACTTGGACTGCAATAATGTTTAGGTAGACAATATGCATACTTGGAAACCATCCTGATTTTATCAGAACAATCAGGTGGTACGACCTGTAAAAGTTGTAGACTTCATGTTAAAACTGCCCAAAAGTGGTAGTTTTGAAGACTTCCCTGAAGTGCAGGCTATAAAATGTCCCAATTTGGGGCATTCAAATGTTGATAAGTATAGGTATTGAATTGGTGAACAAAATTACTCTTTGTTCTTACATCATGTTCCTTTTTTTCCACCTACCCAACACACCTTGCTAAACTCTACATATACTGAACAGAGTGGAGATGGCTTTTCAACTTCACTGATGAATCAGGTTATGTAGTGTCCATACAAATCTATGGAAGAGAGTAGCTGCTATAGCGTCTCCTTTAGAAAAGGGAGACACAGCTTCCCTACTCTTACACACTTATGTAGCAGCAGCAGCATGGAGTACATTGTACAGCAAAACTGAGCAATGTAGCTGTTAATCCAGATATGTTGTTTTTTTATGCCTTTCCCTGTAAGATATGTTATGTATGGGCTCGTACCTGTACGATATGTTGTGTAAGGGCTGTTACCTATAAGATATGTTATGTATGGGCTCGTACCTGTAAGATTTGTTGTGTATGGGCTGTTACCTGTAAAATATGTTGTGTATGGGCTGTTACCTATAAGATATGTTATGTATGGGCTGGTACCTGTAAGATATGTTGTACATGGGCTGTTACCTGTAAGATATGTTGTACATGGGCTGTTACCTGTAAAATATTTAGCAAGGACTTGTAACCGATATATATATAAAGTTTATTGAGCTTTTGTTTTATCTGTCAGATATGTCATTAATGAGCTTGTTTGTATCTATAAAATATATTTTAATATGCCTGTTTCTGTAAGATACTGGTATGTTTGGGATTTTATTTATGGGACTACATCTGAAAGATATGTTGTTTGTGGCCTTGTACTTGTAAGTTAAGATGTTTAATGGGCTGGTATCTTCAAGGTATGTTATGCATGTGCGGCGCCCCAGGGTCCTGGTCGTCGCGGTGGTATTGCTTTCCTCTCGGGGAGAGTGATGCTACGTTTGGAGGCAAAGAAGGATAACTGCATCCAGGTATCACAAACATGCAACACATTTCACACTCCAGGCCACCAGGGGGAGCTTTTGCTCCTATTAGGTCACTCCCCACATTGGTAAAACTGGTCGCCTGTTGGGAAAGTTAGTTAGTTGCTGGCTGAGCTCCGCTCAGTTGGTTGGTCCCTGGCAGGGGTGGGATCCTGTCAGAACGAAGGAGAAGGACATTGAAGGCAGAACTGTATTGCAGCAAGCGTGCAAGGAAGTCGCAGCAAAGGAGTGGATGCCAGAAGGGGACCAGCCCTACACAGGCTGCCTCCTTCTGAGGCGCAGAAGCCCGGTAGCCGGAACACCGAGGGAGTAACAACCTTTATGCCTTGCTCCAGAGATCGGCAGGACAGCTAATTTCACGTTACCTGTCTGCCCCTACACCCAGGAGGCACGGTGGCACCCCTTAGAGGCTGGGGCATGATAGAGTCCCTATAAACCACCTCAAGCCACTAGTCATACGGGTTTGTCCTATCCTATATGGGGGACAGAGAGAGAGACATTACATCTGTGAGGACCTTATGTGAAGCCTTAGGCAGTAAGGAACTACAACACTGCAGCGCAAGGGAAGGCTACTGATTTCCACCTGGACAAGGGAACTCTGGACTTGCCTCCAAATCATCTGGACTCTGCCTGCCCTGTGATCTGGTGCTCTGGACTGTGGATGCTGAAGCCTTCAGTAAAGGTAAAGAGACTGCAACCTTGTGTTCTCGTTTTTCTCTGCGCCTCTCACCATCCACCATCTACACACTGGGAAGCCCTGGGGACATACTTCACCTGTGGGAAGGTATACCATCTAGCTGCCATAATATCACCCCAGCAGACCCCTTAAAGCAGCGTCAGTCATCTTGACCGAATACCACAGGTGGCGTTATGAACACAAACTTTATTCCTTTAAAGACCTTTCCCTTTTACACGGACGTCCCCTACTACCTGTAGGATATGTTATGTATGGGCTGGTACCTGTAAGATATGTTGTGTATGGGCTGGTACCTGTAAGATATGTTGTGGATGGGCTCTTTCCTGTAAGATATGTTCTGTATGGGCTCATACCTGTAAGATATGTTATGTATGGGCTGCTACCTGTAATATATGTTGTTTATGGGCTTGTATCTGTAAGATATGTTATGTATGGGCTGGTACCTGTAAGATATGTTGTGGATGGGCTCTTTCCTGTAAGATATGTTGTGTATGGGCTCTTTCCTGTAAGATATGTTGTGTATGGGCTGGTGCCTGTAAGATCTGTTGTGTATGGGCTCTTTCCTATAAGATATGTTGTGTATGGGCTGGTACCTGGAGGATATGTTGTGTATGAGCTGATTTGTTTTGTATAGGCTGGTACCTGGAGGATATGTTGTGTATGGGCTGATTTGTTTTGTATAGGCTGGTACCTGGAGGATATGTTGTGTATGGGTTCGTACCTGTAATATATGTTGTTTATGGGCTTGTATCTGTAAGATATGTTATGTATGGGCTAGTACCTGTAAGATATGTTGTGGATGGGCTCTTTCCTGTAAGATATGTTATGTATGGGCTCATACCTGTAAGTTATGTTGTGTATGGGCTGGTACCTGTAATATATGTTGTTTATGGGCTTGTATCTGTAAGATATGTTATGTATGGGCTGGTACCTGTAAGATATGTTGTGTATGGGCTCTTTCCTGTAAGATATGTTGTGGATGGGCTCTTTCCTGTAAGATATGTTGTGGATGGGCTCTTTCCTGTAAGATATGTTGTGTATGGGCTGCTACCTGTAATATATGTTGTTTATGGGCTTGTATCTGTAAGATATGTTATGTATGGGCTGGTACCTGTAAGATATGTTGTGGATGGGCTCTTTCCTGTAAGATATGTTGTGGATGGGCTCATACCTGTAAGATATGTTGTGTATGGGCTGCTACCTGTAATATATGTTGTTTATGGGCTTGTATCTGTAAGATATGTTATGTATGGGCTGGTACCTGTAAGATATGTTGTGGATGGGCTCTTTCCTGTAAGATATATTGTGGATGGGCTCTTTCCTGTAAGATATGTTGTGTATGGGCTCTTTCCTGTAAGATATGTTGTGTATGGGCTGGTACCTGTAGGATATGTTGTGTATGAGCTGATTTGTTTTGTATAGACTGGTACCTGGAGGATATGTTGTGTATGGGCTGGTACCTGTGTTGGCATATGCAACAGATTAGGACTTATTATAAGTGAAAGGAGGACTTTATACTAACCAGACAGCAGATGGCGATAGTGTGTAAAGTTATATACTTGCTGTAATGTGGGGAGGGAAGCTCTTAGTTGTTGGTTGTTTTCTTACTTTCTGTTTTGCTTTTCTTCATGAATGTGTTGTGTTCAGTGCACGGACTGTGTGACACTGAATTGTTTCTCATGTTTATCCAGTATGAAGTAAATACTGTTTACTCAAGATGTCGTGCTGATTGAAGCTTTCCTAAGTACAGCGGTGACTGCAAGAAGACGCACTCTGCAACAGGTTATGGGCCCAGGCACCCCAGATAACCCCAGACACCCCAGGCACCCCAGATAACTCCAGGCAACCCAGGCACCCCAGACACTACAGGTCTGCACTACAAGCTCAGGCAGAAGGATCCTGGTTTATAGCCCAGATAACGGAGCACACAGATAAGCTCTGTAAACAGAAGGAACTAAATCCAGATACAGAGTGACAGAGGAATTCAGCATCCCAGGAGCTGGATATAATTGCAGAGAATTCACAGGACATACAGGAGAATATCTTCAGTACAACTCTCTAAACAAGTAAGACTATATAAAGATGATGTGTAACACAGAACTTAAATTTACAGTAGCTAAACTGAATAGTGAAAATTATCAGTTATGGAAATTCAAAGTAGAGATGTTGTTATCTAAGGATGATCTATGGGAAGTAATTGTTACAGCAAGACCAGATCAAGATAATCAGACATGGGATAAGAAGGATATACAAGCGAGAGGCACCATTAGCTTATTAGTGGATGATGCTCAATTAATACATATAAGAAATGAAGAAACAGCTAAGGGAATGTGGGAAGCATTAAGAAAACTGTATGAAAGACCTAGCTTGAATCACAAGTTGTTTTTATTAAGAAAGCTGTACAGTATGAGATTGAGTGCAAATGACGATGTGCAGAAGCACATATTCTCAATGATGGAAGTGATATCACAGCTAAGATCTATTGGTGAAGATGTTAAAGAAAGTCATGTAGCAGCTATATTGTTGTGCAGTTTACCAGATTCATATACAGCCTTGATAAATGCCCTTGAGACGAGACCAGAAACTGACATTACATTAGATTTTGTGAAAACAAGACTAATAGATCAATATCAGAGAAGAAAAGAAAGAAATGATTCTTCTACTGAAAAGGACAGTGAAAACGCTCTTAAAGCTACAGAATTCCCAAAACCCTATAATAAAGAGACAAGAGAATGCTTCAGATGTAAGAAAAAAGGTCATTTAAAGAAAGACTGTACCATATGGAAAGCAGAACAACAAAAATTGCAACATAAAAGGCATACAGAGAAAGTAAAAAACACAATTTCCGATTCATGTGAGAATAATTGGAATGGCACATTTAAAGTAACAGACAAGAAATCATCACTTGGTTGGTTTATTGATTCAGGAGCAACGAGTCATATGACAAGTGACAAGAATTTCTTTACTGATCTTGATTTAGATAAGAAAGAAGCCATTTATCTCGCAGATGGAAGCAAAATAACCGCAGAAGGTATCGGACAAGGTATGCTAAATTGTTCAAACAAGTTCAGACAAGATTCAAAGATACTTGTACAAGATGTGTTGTATGTTCCAAAATTGGAAGGCGGATTATTATCTGTGAAACGTTTTAACAGCAAAAGGACTTACAGTGAAATTCAAAGACAATGAGTGTGCAATTATTGCAGGAAACAAGGTGATAACCAAAGTC
This sequence comes from Ranitomeya imitator, assembly GCF_032444005.1. Taxonomy (NCBI): domain Eukaryota; kingdom Metazoa; phylum Chordata; class Amphibia; order Anura; family Dendrobatidae; genus Ranitomeya; species Ranitomeya imitator. The sequence continues at coordinate 58,653,289 of NC_091285.1, forward strand.
AAGGCAGATGAACAATTATATCATTTTGACACACCAAAGGAACAGATGAAGGTATGTACACATGATCACAAAAACTGTATTCACATGTGGCATAGACGTCTAGGACATAGACACCCTGACAGTATAAGGGAACTACAGAGAAAAGAATTGACAAAAGATTTAAAGATATCAGATTGCTCAATTACCATAAGATATGATTGTTGTATAAAATCCAAAGCCACAAGGATATCTATTCCAAAAGAAAGTGAGATGAAAAGCGAAAGACCACTTGATTTGGTGCATACTGACGTATGTGGACCCATGAAAGTGACTACATCAGGAGGCAATAGAGACTGTGGAGACCTGGGTGTCGTAACCAGTGCCTTCCCCCCTCCCATCAATCCCGTAATGAAACACACACAGTCCTAGGTGGGTTGAACAGGTCGGTCACAGTTTATTAATTAAATAAGCAGAGAAAGGGCAATTACATATCGTAACGAGCGGCTCGCGCCAAGCTCCTGTCCGTGATCGACAGGGAAATTGGCCCAACGAGCGGTTACGACCTTTGCCCTCCCCTGCTTCTTCCGCTGTGACTTAATAAAGGTTACCAGGGTTAGTTATATCACATACGTATGCAAAAACACATTTTTTTTTTATTATTTTTTTTTAAATATTACAACATAATTTACACATTTACATTATCCTGTGGGTTAGTATCATAATTAGCTTTTAAAAGGGAGGGTGGGTAGGACAAAAGCTTCCAGGTGTCCGCCGAGAGTGAAAGAGAAAGTTCTCGGCCGGACACCTGGATTTAACCCCTGTAGGAGTGGCCGTAGGACCCCTCCCCTCTAGTGCCCACTGGCCGGCTGGGGGTCTTCTAATTAGTGCATCACTAAGGGGGAGTGATGCTAGGGGGGAACTGGCACAGACAACCTTTACGTGCAGCTCTCTATGTGTGCTCCCCAGTCAGAGACGCGCACCTTAATCAGTACCGCGTCTGCCATACATGTTGACTTTTATAGACGATTACTCAAGATACACAGTCACATACTTAATTAAAAACAAAAGTGAAGTTTTTGATAAACTTGTAGACTATGTAACAAGATCAAGTAACAAATTTCAAAGGAAGCCAATTTTCATCAGAAGTGATAATGGAGGTGAATTTACAGGTCACAGAATAGAAGGCTACTTAAGACAAAATGGAATAGAACACCAGAAAACGGTTCCATACACACCTGAACAAAATGGAGTAGCAGAAAGGAAAAACAGAACTCTAACAGAAATGATAAGATGTATGCTGACAGATTCCAAACTACCAGAGAAATATTGGGGTGAGGCAGCAATGACAGCTACTTATCTACAGAACCGACTTTTTCCCAGAAAACTGACGAAAACTCCATATGAACTGTGGCAAGGTATGAAACCAAGTGTCAATCATTTAAAAGTTTTTGGATGTAAAGTTTTCATATTCATTCCAACAGAAAAACGTTCCAAACTTCAAAACAGATCCATGGAAGGAATATTTGTTGGATATAGTGAAAATTGCAAAGGATACAGAATCCTAGATCCCAAAACAGACAGAGTTACGGTGAGTAACAGTGTGACATTCATTGAAGATTTAAATGAAGATATTATGATTTCAGTTGAAACAAAAAATGAGAAAACCAATAATGACACAACTGAAGAAATATCTGCTGAGAAAGAAGCAGAAATTAATGAAGAACAAAATACTGAAAGTGAAGAATCACAACTACAAACAGACACAGAACCAAGACGTTCAATGAGAGAGAACAAAGGAAAACCACCAAAACGTCTCTCATACAAGACAAGCACAAGAAAAATCTATGAGCCTACTTCTTGGGAAGAAATATCTAAACTTCCAGTGGAAGAAGCTAATAAATGGATAGAAGCAACAGAAACGGAAATTAAATCCATGCAAGATTCAAATACATGGACACTGACAGATTTACCAGAAGGAAGAAAAACCATAGGATGTAAATGGATTTTTAAAGTTAAATATCAAACAGATGGCACAGCTGAAAGATACCGAGCAAGACTCGTAGCTAAAGGGTATTCTCAAAAATATGGAGAAGACTATGATGAGACATTTGCTCCAGTTGTCAAACACACTACAATAAGAACTTTACTTACAGTTGCAGCAATGAAACATGCAACTGAGACATCTGGATGTAAAGACAGCTTTTCTGAATGGAGATTTAACAGAAGACATTTATATGGAACAACCTTCAGGATTCAAAGATGAAAGAAATCCAAACAAAGTTTGTAAACTATAGAAAAGCATATATGGTCTAAAGCAAGCAGCTAAAGCGTGGAATGACAAAATCACGGAAGTACTTACAAATGAAAAATTTCAAAGAAGCAAAGCTGATCCATGCTTATACACAAAAAGGCTGATTGATAGATGGATTTACATACTCATATATGTAGACAACATTTTGATTTGTTTTGAACAAGAAAGGGATAACGAAAACATTCTAAAAATCCTGAAGCGACATTTCGAAATCAAAGACTTGGGAAATGTAAAACAATACCTAGGAATACAAGTAGAAAGAGAAGAAGATGGAAGTTTCCTACTGAATCAAAATCGCATGATTCAAGACATAACAGAAAAATTTGGATTAAAGGATGCAAAAACAGTAAAGTCTCCAATGGAAACTAATTATCTCAAAGAGATGAACAGTGAACAAAATATGCTACCAAATAATGAAGAATACAGAACAGCAATAGGAAAACTACTGTATCTAGCGACCGTTACAAGACCAGACATCGCAGCAGCAGTAGGAATCCTGAGTAGAAAGGTATCAAAACCAAATAAAGCTGATTGGAATGCCGTGAAGAGAGTAATGCGTTATGTGAAAAGAACTAGCAATGTTAAGCTGAAATTACCCACAAGCGATGATTGCATTTTAACAGGATATGTTGATGCAGATTGGGCTGGAGATCCAACTGACAGAAGATCTACCAGTGGACATATTTTTTTCCTCTCAGGTGGACCAATAAGTTGGACAAGTAAGAAACAGTCAATTGTGAAACTATCTTCAACAGAAGCAGAATATGTTGCCGCAGCACATGCGAGTCAAGAAGTACTGTGGTTAAGACAATTGTTGACAGAATTAGGACAACCACAGTTGGCACCAACAAAACTGAAAGAGGACAATCAAGGATGTCTTGTTCTTGCTCAGACGGAAAGAGTCAATCCAAGAACCAAGCATATTGATGTGAAATATCATTTCTTGAGAGATCATCAGGAACAAGGAGTCTTGAAGTTAGAGTACTGTCCTACTGAAGAAATGACAGCAGACATTTTCACGAAGGCGTTGAATGCTGATAAACATCAGAGACTAATAAAAAAGTTGGGTTTGATTGAATAAGTCCTTACTGTTGAGAAAGGGTGTTGGCATATGCAACAGATTAGGACTTATTATAAGTGAAAGGAGGACTTTATACTAACCAGACAGCAGATGGCGATAGTGTGTAAAGTTATATACTTGCTGTAATGTGGGGAGGGAAGCTCTCAGTTGTTGGTTGTTTTCTTACTTTCTGTTTTGCTTTTCTTCATGAATGTGTTGTGTTCAGTGCACGGACTGTGTGACACTGAATTGTATCTCATGTTTATCCAGTATGAAGTAAATACTGTTTACTCAAGATATCTTGCTGATTGAAGCTCTCCTAAGTACAGCGGTGACTGCAAGAAGACGCACTCTGCAACAACCTGGAGGATATGTTGTGTATGGACTGATTTGTTTTGTATAGGCTGGTACCTGGAGGATATGTTGTGTATGGGCTGGTACCTGTAAGATATGTTGTGGATGGGCTCTTTCCTGTAAGATATGTTGTGTATGGGCTCATACCTGTAAGATATGTTGTGTATGGGCTGCTACCTGTAATATATGTTGTTTATGGGCTTGTATCTGTAAGATATGTTGTGTATGGGCTGGTACCTGTAAGATATGTTGTGTATGGGCTCTTTCCTGTAAGATATGTTGTGTATGGGCTGGTACCTGTAGGATATGTTGTGTATGGGCTGATTTGTTTTGTATAGGCTGGTACCTGGAGGATATGTTGTGTATGGGCTGGTACCTGGAGGATATGTTGTGTATGGGCTGGTACCTGGAGGATATGTTGTGTATGGGCTGGTACCTGGAGGATATGTTGTGTATGGGCTGGTACCTGGAGGATATGTTGTTTATGAGCTTGTGCTTCTTCCTTATAAAAGTGACAGAGTAAATCCAGATCCTTTTCTGCTTCATTCCTTTCCCTTCTTAAAGCTTCTAATTGCAAAACCATGACAGACTTCTCTTTTTGTAAATGCTGAACTTCTTGCTCCATTGTGCTAATCTGTGAAAAGTTAAAGTACTAGAAGTTAGCAACTGTGATATTCAGCAAATATTATACACAAGGTACGAGCCTTTCTCTAGCTCAGGATCTTAGCACTCAAAGGTCAATGGTCGATGTTTTGTTTTACTTTTTGATTGTATTAAAAGGGAGAACCTGGGCCCCATAAGGGATAAAGGATTGGAAAACCATGGCTGCTTTCTTACAACATAGCCAAAGGTAAATAGAAAGTGGGAAAACAACGTGGACTTATTCTGCGCTGCTGAATAACTGAAGACATTTGTGGTATTTCCTGATGAAGAAGTCTCAGTACTTTGAAATGCGTTGAATAAAACCACATTTTATGTAATACTAGATGGTGGCCCGATTCTAATGCATCGGGTATTCTAGAATATGCATGTCCACGTAGTATATTGCACAGCCCATGCAGTATATTGCCCAACCACTTAGTATATTGCCCAACCACGTAGTTTATTGCCCAGTCACGTACTATATTGCCCAGTCACGTACTATATTGCCCAGCCACATAGTATATTACCCAGCCACATAGTATATTGCCCAGCCACGTAGTATATTGCCCAGCCACGTAGTATATTGCCCAGCCACGTAGTATTTTGCTCAGTCACATAGTATATTGCCCAGTCACGTAGTATATTTCCCATTCACGTACTATATTGCCCAGTCACGTACTATATTGCCCAGTCACGTACTATATTGCCCAGCCACATAGTATATTGCACAGCCCATGTAGTATATTGCCCAGCCACGTAGTATATTGCCCAGTCACGTACTATATTGCCCAGTCACGTACTATATTGCCCAGCCACGTAGTATATTGCCCAGCCACGTAGTATATTGCCCAGCCACGTAGTATATTGCCCATGCCCAATCACGTAGTATATTGCCCAGTCACGTAGCATATTGCACAGCCCGCGTAGTATATTGCACAGCTCGTGTAGTATATTGCACAGCTCGCGTAGTATATTGCACAGCTCACGTAGTATATTGCACAACCCGCGTAGTATATTGCCCAGCCCATGTAGTATATTGCCCAACCACGTAGTATATTGCCCAGTCACGTAGTATATTGCATAGCCCGCGTAGTATATTGCATAGCTCACGTAGTATGTTGCACAGCTCGCGTAGTATATTGCACAGCCCGCGTAGTATATTGCACAGCCCGCGTAGTATATTGCACAGCCACGTAGTATATTGCGCAGCCCACGTAGTATATTGCGCAGCCCGCGTAGTATATTGCACAGCCCACGTAGTATATTACCCAGCCACGTAGTATATTGCACAGCCCACGTAGTATATTGCACAGCCCACGTAGTATATAGCAATGTGGGCATCATATTCCTGTTAAAAAAAAGAATTAAAATAAAAAATAGTTATATACTCACCTTCCGTTGGCCCCTGGATCCAGGAAGCGTTTACCGACGCTCCTCGTGCGCTCTGGTCTCAAGAGTGCATTGCGGTCTGGCGAGATGATGACGTAGCGGTCTCGCGAGACCACTACGTCATCATCTCATGAGATCGCAGTGCATGGACGGGTCACCGGAGCGTCGCGAGGAGCGGGAAAGACGCCGGAAGGTGAGTATATGATGATTTTTTTATTTTTTAAATTATTTTTAACATTAGATCTTTTTACTATTGATGCTGCGTAGGCAGCATCAATAGTAAAACAGTTGGTCACACAGGGTTAATAGCAGCGTTAATGGAGTGCATTACACGGCGGCATAACGCGGTCCATTAGCGATGCCATTAACCCTGACTGCGGGGAGGAAGGAGCGGCCATATTGCCGCCGGACTGCGGCCGTCGCTGATTGGTCATGGCAATGGTCGTGGGCGTTTTGCCACGACCAATCAGCAACTTGGATTTCCATGACAGACAGAGGCCACGACCAATGAATATCCGTGACAGAAAGACAGACAGACAGACGGAAGTGACCCTTAGACAATTATATAGTAGATACCTGGATTTTCAGTTATTCAGCAGCGCAGAACAAGTCCACGTTTTTTCCCAATTTCTATTTATCTGGTGGCCGTTACTGAACCTGTGGATCTGCTGCAGCGAATATCTCCTCTAAGCTTAATTTATAGCTCCATCTGGTCAGGGCAATTTGATTGTTTTAAACCAATTGTATTTTGGATAAGACCCTATTTGCGCTATTTTCTCCAGCAGCACCTAATTGAACATAGCCAAAAGTAACAGATTGTTCTCCCACCGCATAGGTTGTCTTCCTTGGTTCACTTCACATTCAAGACAAATTTCGAATCCTGTCTTGAGACTTGGACTACATACAGGATTAGAGCTCATGCCAGGTATTCTCTTCTAGGTTTACTTCTGAGAAGAATATCTTTGGTAAATGTGGCCTACCGTGTCTGTGTCATGGTTTTACTGTTAGGTTACAATACTGGATAATTTTCAGACGTTCTTGAGATATTAACATTTTTTTTCTCAAGTTGTTTACAGCTCATTGCCTTGGAAATTGACCACCACCTGCTAGACAGCAGAATATGTCCAGTGCTTACATACTCCTTTCTATTTAGTATGTAAGCACTGCATTGACGCTGGACTGTGCTGCTACGTCCTAATCCCAACCAGCTTCAGTGCAGTGCTTACAAGGTAGACAGCAGCGGTGGTCGGTCTCCTACGCAATGAACCGTAAACAAAAGGGCTCCAAAATGTAACTAGTAGTAAAATGCAAAAGTGCTTGATTTCACAAGCACTATCCTAAAATATCCATTTATGAAAATGAGAGTTAGCCTCTAACCAGAATCCTGACAAACCTCTTGGCTGTCTTTGTCTTGTTCCAATCCGATAATTTCCATATGTATCAAGGCTCTGTGTTGTTCCTTCAACCACTCCCTTCTTGCTCGTGCCATTAAGAATTCCAGCTCCATCCCCAAACAGTCTGATAGTAACCTCTGCCAAAACAATGTTTAGTCAATTACACGTCAATTACACTCTTGTCATGATGGGTCACATTGCGTCTACTATGTCGTTACCAGTGACTTCATGGATCTATCTGCTGTTTCGATAAGTTTTCTTCACAATATGGAATTTTTGTACAAATGTTCATTTTATGACTGCTATAAGCTTCTTCACACATCTTGGTCAATTTGTTGGTATTTGACAACTGAACCCATCCAAAAATATATTTTTCTCTTTAATCTGAGAACCAGGGAAGGGTTGAGTGTTGCACTGTTGTCCCTTTGAAGAGAGTGGAACAACGCTGCAATACCCTAATGGTAACTAAACTTTAAAAAAAAATTATTACTTGAAAGTTGTTTTGATCTGTAGGGTCCAGGTTGTACTCCCCGATTGCTGAAACTAAGTGGCAGAAGAACTGAGCTGATCCTCGGAGTGTGAGAAGAGTGGTATACAGACACATAAAAAGACCACCGTGCTTCTGCTCTGAGGAGAACCCATGACCCTTACTTATTGTGATCGGTAGGGCTTACAGGACCCAGATCTTCACTCATCAACACTCCCAACATGTAGCTGTAATATGTCAATAGTTCTTTAAAAGTTTAGTAAAGAACAAGTACTTATGGAATAAGATGTGATATTTTATATCATGTAATGTTGACTGTCCCCGGAAGGATTCCCATTACCGCTCCGCAGAGGCCTACCTTGTTAGACGTCGTTTCCTGGATGCAGGCATCTCTTGAATTGTATTTTACATTTTCATTCAGGGTAAAGTCACAGTTCTTGGATGATTGTTTTATATCTATGAGGCAAAGTACTGACATTTATCAAAGCTCGGGACTAGTATCACTCATGTAAGGCCATGTCACCAAGTCAGTTTCCCTGTTAACCAGTAGTGGTGTGGGTCATGCAAAGTGGTGACTTTCTTGTGTGGGGGTTCTGTCGTAATATGGTGAATCAACCAAACCTTCCATGTGTCTCTTCTGTAAATTTAAATATTCAATATTAAAGTGAATGAGATAGTGTACACACCATCGACCATGGAACGATATGCTTCTGTTTGCTAGAATGACCAAACGTGTAGAGAAATAATAGCGCTTTATTGGAGGTGTCCTAGCATACAACAGAGGTCGTTGTGAGGTGAAACCTGGAACTGATAGTATTGTATGTAAAGTACCATTTCATAATATAAGGGGGCGCTGTTCTTACTCGCCTGTCAAATAAAAATGGCTACCCGTACAGGCTTGGCACTAGCCACTCCATGTACCAGATCCAAAGCTTTGACCTGACCTCCACCCTATAACCAATGAACAGGGATATGGTCTTATACGGAGATGATTGGGCTAGGGCCAGGAGGTGGGCTGCTGTTTGGTAGTGAAGGCTTGTGGGAATGGGGAACGAGACAGGACAAAACCAGGAGGCCAGACAAGGTCTAGACGAGAGAATGGTCAGTAAACGAGCTAAGGTCAAAAAGAGGAAAATCCACTACAACAAGGAATGGAAAATCAGAGATCGTGTAAACCAGTCAAATAGAACTATATCTGGCAAGAAGCTAGGAGTATTAGTAGACTGTGGTGCTGACCAGTTAGCCAAGAAGGAAGCTGATTACTCCAACTGACAAGACACCCCCATACTGCCAGGCTAGATGGCACTTCAGGGTCCCCGTCACCATAGTCGTTAGCAGAGTCTGCACCGCCCAGAGCTTCTAGTTCCAGTGTTTCCCCCATCACCAGCACCGCTAGCTCAATGAATATGGGGGCACGTGGTGACAGGAGCAGACATCGCAGAGAAGGTCATGGAAGACATGTGACACACAGTACCTTCACCTTTGCCATTTTCTTCAAAGGTCTCATTAAGTTGTTGTTGTCTACTCTGGTAAATCAGGTTGACGAGTCGCTGGTGGGGAGAAGGAACAGCAGTGACAGGTTGCGACATATCCGACGATCGATAACACTGACAGTTCTGGCATTCCTAAACCACAAATATAAAAAAGAGCTATAAGAACGAGTATGACTGACTGGCGGATATTACAGCACCTACACAGAAACGAGGACTCATTCTGTCTTGAATGAATGGTCTTGAAAGAAAAAGTAGCCAACAAAACACAGAATCTGTCAGCAGGTTTTTGCAGCATGATGTAGGAGCAGAGACCCTGACTCCAGCGATGTGTCACTTATCCCAATAAGGTTTCTTGCTGTAATTCTATTAAATCACTGTTCTATCTGCTGCAGCTTTGATAGTCCTCTCATTGATGAGCTCCTGCTAGATAGTCCTCTATGATATATTGATGATCTCCAGCTTTCATCGTTCCCACTCGGGGCACCTTTGTGCATATGCACAGTGTAGTGTGAAAACTCTCATTTAATGGCAGGGCGGAGTAAGAAAGAGTTCATTACTAAGAGGACTAGGATAAATGCGGCAGATAAAAGTTTTTTTCTATCAAAACTACAGCTAGAAGCCCAGTAAGTCAAACACCACTGGAATCAGGGTCTTTGTCCCTAGTTTGTGCTACTCTCAGATTGAGAAACCTAAACAGATTCCCTTTAAAGGGCTTTCCCACAAATGACATTAATCAATTTTCGACAAGACAGGTTATAAATGTATGATTGTGAGGACTGGTCGCTATTAGTCATGCAGCACCAGGTATTTGAATGAAGAAGTAGTCGAGCTTGCACCCGGCCGCTTCTGTCTGAATTTATGGGACTGACAGAGATGGCTGAAAATAATGCACTACGATTTGCATCAGTCCCAAGAGAGAGTGAGCGGGTGTGTATTCGACTGCCGCTCCATTCACTCTCCTCATTGCAGTTATATAGTGAACAAACTGGGCACTCTGTATACTCATCTAATGAAATCTCCTTCAACAAAGTTTTCATTTAAGTTTTGGGTGGAAATTCTTAAACTGCTCTAGGATCCTTTGCTGGGATGCTTGTGATAAGCATTTAATCTGAGACACTAAGGGCCTGATTCATCAACATGTTTTCACTTGTTTTTTGGCGTAAAACACCTTGAAATGTTGCAAAATGTTTGCCCAATTTGAAAGTTGGAGCATGGCCAGGATGGGGCATATCGAAACCACCAAAGAAAATTCATAAAATTTTATGCCATTTTAATAGAGTTAAGTATGCCAGAAATGTACTCCAGTCCATGACTAGAGTAACATTTCTGGCAGATGAGAATGGCATTTGAAAGTTGCACCTAATTCAATAAAGGGAATCTATCACCACATTTGACCTATCTAAACTATTAATATGGGCATACAGGTTACAGACTACTGAAAACAGTCCCCCCTGTGTGTCTCATATCAGATGTATTGTTGTTAATAAATCATCTATCACTTTATGTAAATGACCTCTTCCAGACTCCGTGGAGGACGCTGCCCAGAAGATAACTCTGCCCCCAGAGCTTATATTACATGAAGGAGAAGTTACCAGTGTGATGGCTGCTCTCCGCTCTCCTTATCTCACTGCAGAGCTGTGTGTGATTAGCTGACACATCTGCAGGTTCTTGCAGAGCTGCAAAAAATTTGTTTGCAAGAAGACACATTTCAGTTACACTGTTCTGTGTTAGTTACTTGTCTCACACTGGTAACTCCCCCTTATATATAAAATAAGCTCTGGAGGCAGATTCATGTTCGACCCATAGCCTGGAAGAGGTCACTAACATATAAGAAAAATATAGATTTCTCTGGAATAAAACATCAGATTGCAGATATCAAGATATAATTGTATTCTGCTTCCTATAACCTGTATGCCCATAGACGGCTTACGCGGGTTGATTCCAGTGACAGATTCCCTTTAATTGGCATGCACCTCTTACTCCAGCGGTGGCTTCATTAAGACTGGCGTGCACAATGCCAGTGTTTAAAAATCAAGCCAGAAGTCTAGAATTTAATACAAGTTGATTCTTCTAACCTCATGATGGCATCTTTTCCTTTCTCCAAGTTGCCGTGATACTTCTCTCTTTTCTTTCCAACTTTGTTTCTTTACCATCTGTGTGGGAGAAAATAGATAAAATGTATTTTTACTTGCATTTTATAGATATTTCTCTTGGCTGAGACCAAGATACAAATGAGTTATTTCGTCAATAATCTGCACTGCAGCCTTAGTGTACAGGGAAATTGAAGCTCATAAAGAAACGACTGTATTATCAGCCAGTCTGCACAAGTCCTATTACCATGTAGTAGAGGATCATACTGATTGGAAATTATTTTTTTAATTAATTGTTACAAAAACAGTATGACTTGTTTTATCTATGAGAAATGGAAGAGATTTTATTTGCAATATACATTACTATGTAATTTATACATATTATTTTTATACGTGGATGAGGTCCAGAATGAGAGCCATATACCAGGATGGGGCCCAAGATGATGGCCATATACCAGGATGGGGGCATATACCAGGATGGGGGCATATACCAGGATGGGGGCATATACTAGGATGTTGGCCATATACCAGGATTCAGGACATATACCAGAATGAGGGACATATATACCAGGAAGGGGACATACTGTATATACCAGGAGGAGGGACATGTACCAAGATGGGGTGACATATACCAGGATGGGGCCATATATCAGGATTCAGGACATATACCAGAATGAGGGACATATGTACCAGGAAGGGGACATATATACCAGGATGAGGGACATGTACCAAGATGGGGTGACATATACCAGGATGGGTGACATGTACCAAGATGGGGTGACATATACCAGGATGGGGTGACATATACCAGGATGGGGACCAAATACTTGGATGACGCCATATCCCAGGATGAGGAAAATATAGGAGGATGGGCTCTACATTACACTATATGGATGACTATGGGTTGTCCATTATTCTACATGTACTGTAGGACTATGTGCAGTACATTATACTACATGGATGACTATGAGGTGTACATTATACTACATGGATCACTATGGGCTGAGTATTATAATGTATGGAGGACTATTGGGGGTTTATTATAATATATGGAGCATTATGGAGGGTGCATTATATTCTTTGAGGACTATGGTAAGTGCATTATACTATATGGAGGACTATGATGGGTGCATTATTCTATAGAGGGGGCTATGAGGGGTGCATTATACTATATAGAAGACTATGAGGGGTGCATTATACTGTATGGAGGACTATGCAGAGTGCGATAAGCTATATGGAGGACTATGGGGAGTGCATGCTTTTGCCCCATGACTTCTGTGTTCAACACTGGTGAGTATAATGGTTTACTTTTTTCTACAAATTAAAGAACAGCGGTAGAATGGGGGATATATATACCAGGTTGGAGGATATGTACACCAGGATGGGGCCCAACATTAGGGACATATACCAGGATGGAGGGCATAAATAAATGAGGGACATATATACCAGGATGGAAGACATATATGTCAGGGGGGCTCAGTCTAAATCTTGCACCGGGGCCCATCACCTAATTACGCCACTGCCTGTGGGTGTACCCCGGGGCAGGGGTGTCAAACTGCATTCCTCGAGGGCTGCAAACAGGTCATGTTTTCAGGATTTCCTTGTACTGCACAGGTGATAATTTAATCACCTACACAAATAATGAGTTGGTGATTAAATTATCACCTGTGCAGTACAAGGAAATCCTGAAAACATGACCTGTTTGCAGCCCTCGAGGAATGCAGTTTGACACCCCTGCCCTGGGGTACTCTCACTCAGCTTGTAGAGTTTAATTCCATACTTGGCACTCTTATTGGGCAGCTATTGCCAAAATTTGAGCCTCCCCTTGAAATGTATTAAGGACTTATCCACGCAGATGTCCCTTTGGGGAACATACACCTCAGCAAACTTGTTGCTGAAGTACTCAATGACCGGCCGAACTTTGAAAAATATGGTCAAAGTTGGGGTCATCTCGGAGAGGACATCATCATTGTAATGCAAAAAATTTTGGATGGCCTCAAATGTTTACGGGTCATAGCCATGCAGAACACTGGAGTGTTGTATAAAACATCAACACTCCAATATTGCCAAAGTTCTGGCTTCTTCACTAACCCCATGTAAAGGACCAGGTCACAAAACATCTTAATTTCTTCTGCGTCTATAGCGGTCCAGTTAGAAAATGTTTTGGGCCAAAAATTGCTGGGCATACAAATTTGTCTCTAGCACAAAATCCTCAGAGAAAAAGACTTTGAAATAAGTATATTTCTGTGTGGTTGTTAATTATTATTTTTTTACTTATTCTTCTTCTCAATTCTGTACTGAGCACATTGCCTTTCGCTGCTATTACAAAAGCTACAGTATTCCTGTATATGTAGTTCAGAGTAATAGTTAACACCATATAGAGAGAACACGTGTTCTATGGGACATATATAATCCACAGCTTTTAGGAGGTGGAGGGGGCTGTCACGTGGGGGCTGTCACCTTCACTCTCTACAGTCTTCACACAGAAGAAATGAGCAGCTGGAAGCCATGATGACTTCTACTCCATGACAAAGACAGACGCTATTTACCATTCAGAATCTCAAATGAACAATCTCTTTGTAACTATTTCACCTATTTTATGTTTTGCTGCAATGTAGTTTTTTTTGTGGACAATCCAATAAACCACTACATTTTTTTTTTAAATATCATGACATTTTTCTTTAAGAATATTGCATCTGGTAAAGAGTCCTGATTAAATAAATGTGTGAAATAAGCATATTTAACATCCAGTGGCAGGGCCGCCATCAGGGCATGACGGCCGTGACTGGCGTATGGGGCCCGGTGAGCAGAGGGGGCCCACATCGGGCCCCGTCTTATCTGCTCACCGGACCCCTACCGGCAGCCGCAGGCTGAACCGGGCCCTTAGCGCCGACGCTGCAGCTGTTTAAAGCTATTGACGTGCGGGCGCGGGCCCGCACGTCAATAGTTAACAGCCGCGCCGCCGCCAGCCAATCTGAGGCTGGCAGGCGCTGACATCAGCCGCAGCGTGTGTGCATGTCGCCGGCGTCTGACATCATTGTCAGTCGCCGGCGAGTGCATGCACGCTGCAGCTGCGTGGAGACTTCGCCCGGCGCAGGAGCGCGGCCAGGTAAGAAGAACTTCTTTTTTTTTTTTTTTCTTAAGAGCGGCGATCCGGGGGCCAGGGAAGAACGCTGGACACAGGGGCAAAACGCTGGACAGAGATGGGGCAGAGTGCTGGACAGAGATGGGGCAGACTCGCAGAGTGCTGGGAAGAGATGGGGCAGAGTGCTGGGAAGAGATGGGGCAGAGTGCTGGACAGAGATGTGGCAGAGTGCTGGACAGAGATGTGGCAGAGTGCTGGACAGAGATGGGGCAGAGTGCTGGACAGAGATGGGGCAGAGTGCTGGACAGAGATGGGGCAGAGTGCTGGGAAGAGATGGGGCAGAGTGCTTGGCAGAGTGCTGGACAGAGATGGAGCAGATTGCTGGACAGAGATGGGGCAGAGTGCTGGACAGAGATGGGGCAGAGTGCTGGACAGAGATGGGGCAGAGTGCTGGACAGAGATGGGGCAGAGTGCTGGGCAGAGTGCTGGACAGAGATGGGGCAGAGTGCTGGACAGAGATGGGGCAGAGTGCTGGGAAGAGATGGGGCAGAGTGCTGGGAAGAGATGGGGCAGAGTGCTGGACAGAGATGGGGCAGAGTGCTGGACAGAGATGGGGCAGAGTGCTGGACAGAGATGGGGCAGAGTGCTGGACAGAGATGGGGCAGGATTGGAAACAGATGGGGCAGAGTGCTGGACACAGATGGGGCAGAGTGCTGGACACAGATGGGGCAGATATGCTGGACACAGATGGGGCAGATATGTTGGACACAGATGGGGCAGAGTGCTGGACACAGATGGGGCAGTGTGCTGGACACAGATGGGGCCGGATTGGACACAGATGGGGCAGAGTGCTGGACACAGATGGGGCAGAGTGCTGGACACAGATGGGGCAGGATTGGAGACAGATGGGGCAGAGTGCTGGAAACAGATGGGGCAGAGTGCTGGACACAGATGGGGCAGGATTGGAAACAGATGGGGCAGAGTGCTGGACACAGATGGGGCAGGATTGGACACAGATGGGGCAGAGTGCTGGACACAGATGGGGCAGGATTGGAAACAGATGGGGCGGAGTGCTGGACACAGATGGGGCAGAGTGCTGGACACAGATGGGGCAGATATGCTGGACACAGATGGGGCAGAGTGCTGGACACAGATGGGGCAGGATTGGACACAGATGGGGCAGAGTGCTGGACACAGATGGGGTAGGATTGGACACAGATGGAGCAGAGTGCTGGACACAGATGGGGCAGGATTGGACACATGGGGCAGAGTGCTGGACACAGATGGGGCAGGATTGGACACAGATGGGGCAGAGTGCTGGACACAGATGGGGCAGGATTGGACACAGATGGGGCAGAGTGCTGGACACAGATGGTGCAGGATTGGACACAGATGGGGCAGAGTGCTGGACACAGATGGGGCAGAGTGCTGGACACAGATGGGGCAGGGTTGGAAACAGATGGGGCAGGATTGGAAACAGATGGGGCAGAATGGAGACAGATGGGGCAGGATTGGAGACAGATGGGGCAGGATGGATACGATGGAGACAGATGGGGCAGGATGGGGAGATCATATGGGGCAGAATGGATACTCATGAGGGCAGGATGGGAGAACATATGGCTGGAGCCTGCAATGAGACACACGGGGGGCTAGGATGGCGAATATTACCATAGGGGCTAATTAAGGGATATTATTATTGCAGTGATGTATTTATTTTATTTTTTGAGTATACTGTTTTAAATGGGGGGAGGTCCTGTTACTGTGCAGAGTGATACTATGTCACCTTCTTTATGTGGTGTAATGTAGAGGCTGTGAAAATTAAGTAATGTGTTCTGCAAGTGGAACTCGAGATAACTGTGTTATTTCCTGCAGAGACGAGTCCTGGCTGGAAGAAATGATGGCGGTCTGTGCTGGATGAAAAATGAAGGACTTCACCTAGAGACGTCACTGGTGAGTCAGTGTTAACTATACACTGACACTATACACTGTATACTATATACAGAGCTCCTGTGTATAATTTCACTAGTGATCACTGTATTATCTGTACACAGACACTGCTTACTAATTACAGATCTCCTGTGTATAATGGCACTGATGGTGATAGTATTGTGTTTTGTTTTTTTTATTACTGATCAGTATTGTAGTATTCAGTCATTGGTGGTAATATGTGGTCTGGGTATGATGTGGTGGTATTTGTTCCTTGTATTTTATATTATTCGATCACTGTGGTGGTAATATGCGGTCTGGTCATGGTGTTGTGGTATTTGTTCCTTGTGTTTGATATTATTCGGTCACTGTGGTGGTAATATGTCATCTGGTCATAGTGCTGTGGTATTTGTTCCTTGTATGTAGTATTATAGGTCATTTTAAAAATTGAAAAATAAATAAAAATATACCTAAATTGTATTGCATATTTTAACAAATATTTAATAGGTTACAGTAGAGTAGGGCCCGGCCAAAAGTGTCAACCGTGTTCTGGTGGCGGCTTAAAAAATCTTTTGGCCAAAACAAAAGCTGCCGGCTATATGTGTGATCTGGTGATGGGAACTGTCAATGTGTGATAGGTGAGAAGTGGAGATTTTCCAAGAGATAGCGGTGGGACTGTGGACAGTTCGAGGGGTGGAGCCTGGAGGCGGGGCTGGGGTGGAGCCTGGGCGGAGTCTCAAGGTGGGCCCGAAAATTTTGCCAGTATGGGGCCCCGAAATTTCTAGTGGCAGCCCTGTCCAGTGGTGTCAAATTGGATTCCTGAGGGTGAATCTGTGGCTCATAATCTTCGGGGCTGAAGTCCATAAGGGTTCATTAACAGTGGGTGCTGGTTCATTTTCTGTCCTGGAGTGTCTGCGTGGTGGTTTGTTATCACTTGTGGAAGAGGAGGAAGATGAAAAATAAAAGGAGGTGGCATCCTCTCCCTCACGTAATAAAGACCTATCACACGTCGAAATGTTGCATTGTGATGGCGGAATAAACTTTGTGTTTTGGAATTCATCACCCTGGATTGGACGCTGTTTACTTACCTTTACGTTGTTGATCCTCCAAGTGGGTTCCTTGGAACTTGAACGAGCGTCCAATTTAGTGAGTGCCGTTAGCCTTCCTTTTTTTTCTCTGGATACCGCTAAAATCAGTGTCTCTAACTTGTACTGCCCTCAGATTGCATAGCAATAACCTGCTGACAGATTCCCTTTAAGTAAGGTTCATACTCTACATAACCTGGGATCATTTTTAAGTCTACAGGTTGACTGGACTTTTCTCTGCCCCTGTGAATCAATATTAAGAGGGGAAACCCATTTGTTCATGTCTTGGGCACTCTAATGCAATGCTCAAAAATTCACCTCTCCCGAGATTCTGGACTGTCAAAGTAGCCGAGCTGCAATCCCAGGAACAACCCATAGACAGGTGTGCACTGTTCCTGAAAGAAGGCAGCCATTTTTCCTATTTCTAGAAACCCCCTTTAAACTTAATTTAACTATATCTCCATTAGTTTACCTCTACGCTCCATGTAACGTCATGGCTAGGCTATTCTTTGACATGCACTGTAATAAACGTAGCGAGGACACAATTAGCAGGTAGAAGTCTGAGGAGCTCAGATGCTTTAATATACAGAGATTCTTTAACTCCAGCAAGTATTTCGGCATTCTGAACTAAAGTAATACTCTTTATGCCATTTTCTTTCCTGCTGAAACAGGTTTCCATGGAGATAGAACTACTACGTGGCCTTTGTCTGGAAACAATGTCCCCCCAAGGGATCTCATCAGACCAAGCAGAAGTCAAAGATTTTATGATCTGAGCCACAATGTTCTTCTGAAAACCACCTGAAAACTGTTCATTAGTCCAACCAGGCAATTCAATGATTAGAAAAAAAAAAGTATTTGTAATTTCATTCATGGTCTACATTCTCCGTTATGTCATTTATCTACTGAATTCGTTTTTCTGCTGTAGGGGATTAAGCACGAGAACATTTCTGAAGGTTTATATAAATCGTACAAATAACTACTACTGTGCACTCCCAGTGTGGTAAATCCGAGTGTGGCAAAATAGTGAAAAAAATGCAATTTTCCCACTATTCTTTTTCAGTTTTGTTTTAACTGCCTTCATTTTTTGGTAAATATGGCCAGGCAGTATTATTTTTCAGGTCAGTTGCAGTACAGTGATATCAAATTTATAAGGATTCTTTAATACTGTAGTGGTCAAAAAATAATTCAGAATTTTATTAAAAAAAAAAAAAAATTGGGTGGGTTTGTGTCACTATTTTCTGAGACCCAGTCCAACATATTCCAATTAAACAAACCAAAATATTATATTTTTGTATCATTGCAGCTGTGTAAGGGGTTGTTTTTATTTCTTTTGATCACCTTTTTTTCTGATATATTTTTGAACAGTAAATACAACATTTTGATTTCCATTTATTGCATTTTTTTTGAGTAGTGTGGTGGCCAATAAACCGCCGTTCTTGTATTTTGCCACTTTTCTTTCTTATTTGCACTTAATGTATGGTTCAAATAATTTCATAGATTTTTAGACTTGATAGATCAGACTTTAATGGAATTTTAATTTTTATTTTATTTAAATGGGAATGGGGAGATGATTTAAACTTTTATATATTTTTAAAAAAAAAATTACACTTTTTTTTTTTTACTTTATTTTTTAGTCCTTATTATGAACTTGAACTTGCGATTATTTGATTGCTTACACTATATATTGCAAAACTACAGTATTGCAGTATATAGTGAAAATTATGGCATTCTATGAAGTCCACCAACAAGCTGGGCTTCAAAGGAAGACAAAGGCAGACCCCCAGCTGTCAAGATCAACTAAAGATGAACTGTTTGAAATTCAGATTCACTGGCTTTACTGAATTCTCATAAAAAAAAAATATTTGCTAAGCATAAATTTGCTTAGTACAACACTCAAGGGTCTCATAGGACTATAATGAACCTCTTTAATGCACCCTGCGACAAGGGGTAGGCATGGTAGGCACCTGTCTAGGATGCTACCTCTTCCCTACCCAAGGCCTTAGGCATTCAGCACAGTGACAGCTAGGCGCAGGCACACAGGGGAAAAGGGTCAGTCACCGATATCACTCACCACTCTCTCGGCCCGGCCTGTGCCCTGATGGTCAATCTCTCTACTCAATTGTATATGCCTCTATGAGATGCAAATACAATTGATGTGCCATGCACAGGACTGGAACAGAGGAGCTGTAATGCCTCCTGCTGTGCCAGGAATTCCAGCAATCCACAGGCTACTTCCAGCTTGCTACTTGTTGGAGAAGGTACACGCAAGGGACTTCAGATGTCATGATGCAGTGATGCCATCGCACAATCAGGCACTCTCCAATACACTTCATAGAAGAGGAGATGGTGGACGGGGAGCTTGGATTAGGTGAGCGTAAGCGTTTTTTAATTCTAATATTACTTGGACATGAAATGAAGGGCTGTGCAGGGGTACATAAAATGATGGACTGTGCAAGAAGGTCATAAAATGAGAGGCTGTGAAGGGTGACATAAAATAAGGGGCTGTGCAGTGGGGAACAAAATGAGGGTCTGTACAGGGAAGCATGAAATGAGGGGCAGTGTGGGGGAGGACATGAAATGAGGGGCTGTGTGGGGGGCTATGAAATAAGGGGATGTGCAGGGGAATATGAAATGAAGGGCTGTGCAAGGGGGCCATGAAGTAAGGGGATGTGCAAGGTGGGCCTGTGGTGCAGGTCCGCCATCAGGGCATTACTGCCCTGACGAGCGTATGGGGCCCGATGAGCAGAGGGGACTCGCATCGGCCCCCATCTCTTCTGCTCATTGGGCCCCAGCGGCAGGCTTCTGCCTTTGCAGTAACTGAACCTGCGTCCGAGTTGCAGGTTCAGTTAAACTCTACTGCTGTGCGGGCCCGCATGGTAATAGTTAAAAGCCGCCAGGCAATCGGAGGCTGGCTGCTGACGTCAGCGTACATGTCGCCGGCGAATCCGCGCTTGAAATGCCTGAAGGGAACATTGCCACAGAGACACGGGGGCAGGATGGAAATATGGGGGCAGGATGGAAATATGGGGGCAGGATGGAGACACAGGGCAAGATGGAAACACAGGGGGCAGGATGGAGACACGGAGCAGGATGGAGACATGGGGCAGGATAGAAACACGGGGCAGGATGGAAACACATGGTGCAGGATCATGGGGCAGGATGGATACGATGGAGACAGATGAGGCAGGATTATGGAGCAGATGGGACAGGATCATAGGGCAGGATGGGACATCACATGGAGGCAGGATAGGTACTCATGAGGGCAGGATGGGAGAACATATGGCTGGGGCCAGGAATGAGATACATGGGGGCCAGGATGTGAGATATTATTGTCATAGGGGCCAACTAAGGAATATTATTACTGCAGTTATGTATTTATTTTATTTTTTGAGGATACTGTTTTAAATGGGGGGGCGGACATGTTACTGTGCAGATCGACACTATATCGCCTTGTTTTCTTCATCTCGTGTAGTGTAGAAGTTGGGAAAAAATTAAGTAATGTGTTCTGCAAGCAGTGCTCTAGATAACTGTGCTATTTCCTGCAGAGACTGGCCCTGGCTGGAAGAAGTGATGGTGGTCTATGCTGGATGAACATGAGTCACCAGAGAGACTTCACCTAGAGACGTCACTGGTGAGTCAGTGTGTTACCTGTACACTGACACTATACACTGTATACTATATACAGAGGTCCTGTGTATAATGTCACTGGTGATTACTGCATTACCTGTATACTGACACTGTATAGAGGTCCTGTGTATAATGTCACCGGTAATCATTGTATTACCTGTACACTATATACAGAGCTTCTGTGTATAATGTCACCGGTAATTACTGTATTACCTGTACACTATACACTATATACAGATCTCTGTATAATGGCACTTATGGTGATATTAGTATTGTGTTTTTTTTATTAATGATCAGTATTGCAGTATTCAGTCACTATGTGATGGTAATATGTTGCCCAGCCATGGTGTGGCGGTATTTGTTCCTTGTATGTGCTGCTATTTGGTCACTATGTGGTGGTAATATGTGGTCTGGTCATGGTTTGGTGGCATTTGTCCCTTGTATGTGCTATTATTTGGTCACTATGTGGTAGTAATATGTGATCTGGTCATGGTGCGATGGTATTTGTCCCTTGTAAGTGATATTATTGGTCATTTTAAAAATTGAAAAATAAATAAAAATATACCTAAATTGTATTGCCAAAGAAGGAAAGGTATCCAGCAGCAGATCCATCAGTGACAAATTATTTAAAAACAAAAAATCTTTAATGTATACCATGGTTAAAGTTATGGCATAAAACCATTAATTTAGAAAAAAGGCAAGTAACCCAGGAAACTCATGGCCTTACGTGTTTCAAACTGTGTTTCGACTGGTTCTTAATCATAGTTCAGAGACTCGTTTGCTGCTAACATGAACTTCTTTCCAAGGACGGCCATCGGATTCTACTGCGGTGAGCTGGATTTTTTTCCACTATGTTTTTTGTTTTTCTAAATTGTCTTGGATACTTTAACAATCGTTTAACCCCCGGAGCTTTTTTTGGTTTTTCGCTCCCCTCCTTCCCAGAGCCATAACTTTTTATTTTTCTGTCAATATGGCCATATGAGGGCTTATTTTTTGTGAGAAGAGTTATACTTTTGAATGATACCATTTGTTTTACCATGTCGTGTACTAGAAAACGGGAAAAAAAGTGTGGTGAAATTGCAAAATAAGTGCAATCTCACACTTGTTTTTTGTTTGGCTTTTTTGCTAGGTTCCCTAAATGCTAAAACTGACCTGCCATTATGATTCTCCAGGTCATTATCAGTTCATAGACACCAAACATGTCTAGGTTATTTTTTATCTAAGTGGTGGAAGAAAAAGTCGGGCGAGGGCTTATTTTTTGCGTGCCGAGCTGACGTTTTTAATGATACCATTTTGGTGCAGATACGTTCTTTTGATCACCCGTTATTACATTTTAAAGCAATGTCACAGCAACCAAAAAAAAAGTAATTCTGGCGTTTTTACTTTTTTTCTCGCTACGCTGTTTAGCGATCTGGTTAATCCTTTTTTTTATTGATAGATCGGGTGATTCTGAATGTGGCGATACCAAATATGTGTAAGTTTGATTTTTTTATTGTTTTGTTTTATTTGTTATTTGTTTTTTTATTGTTTTTTTTGTTTTTTATTGTTTTATTTGTTTTATTGTATCCTGACGCATCGCTGACCCCCATCATGTGACGGGGACGGCGATGCAAGCGGTTAAACTGGTTAATAGCGGCGGGTGAATTGCGATTTCACCTGCTGCTATTGCGCGCACATGTCAGCTGTACAAAACAGCTGACATGTCGCGACTTTGATGTGGGCTCAGCGCCGGAGCCCACATCAAAGGGGGAGACATGACATGCGCCGTACTAGTACGGGGCATGTCGTGAAGGGGTTAAAGATCTGATTTTGGATTGTCAGCCAGGGCCATCTAGCAATTCTGGCAAATGCCAGAAGGGCCTGTCTGGTTGTGGGCTTCCTTGTGTGCTATGTTGTTAAGAAATCAGAGTCTTCCAGACACCCATTCTTTTAACAGTTGTGGCGGAGCACAAAGTTGTTTCTCTGTCACTTACCCCAACAAGCTTCTTTCTGCAGCCTACTAGAGTCCAGCACTAAGCAAGGAATGTTGGCAGTGCAATGACGTCACTGTTCTGTTTGATGAATCCTGTCATAAATCACACTCTGTGAGTATCTCCAGGCTCTTTATTCACATCATGTCTCAACCTCCATTACATGAATTCCGAGTACAACAACATCCAACAAGTTCCAAACAAAGAATATAGAACACACATAAAAGTAGTGAGACCCCTAGAGGCCACATGAACATATAACATATTGCTACATCCTTTCTCTTTTAACTAGAGGAACAATAAAAGATACTAAACTAATGTATACTATGACAAAGTTAGAAATTAACCTAGTACGTCCAGTTAGATATAATCTTTGAGGTGCGCCGGCTTTTTGCTAATTCTGCCAGCTCTGGTAATATAAGATGTGTCACTTTCTACATCTGGTACATCTGGTAGTTCTTCTGATATTGTCTGTCTCTGGCCAGAGTCCTCACCCTGATGGTCAGCTGTCACTGTTGGTGCCTGACTTGTACTTGCTGCCTCGTTGTTTTGGGTGTCTGGATACTGTTCAAAAGGCCATGAATCATCTCTTTCTTGCGTTTTCCTCAAATATCTTCGATTCCTCCTCAGTCTTCTTCCGTCGTCTGTTAGAGTTTCGTAAGACCGAGGTCCCAGTTTCTGGACAACCTTTGCCTTTTGCCAGTGTTTGTCAAATGTGGTGCTTGGCTGCAGCCGAATGTTGTCATTTCTCTGGAGCTCAGGCAGATCCTTTGCAGATTTATTGTAATAGAAAGCTTGCCTAGCTTGATTCTTCTGTAATTTAGCTTCGATGTTTCCCAGCAGCTTTGGCTCTAACAGATGACACGCAGTTGGTACTAGTGTCTTTGTACGCCTACTCATGAGCCTCTGTGCCGGACTGCTGTCTAGGCCTTGGGTGGGTGTGTTTCTATGATCCAGTATAGACAGATATACATCAGCACCCGCCTGGTTTGCTTTCTGCATGAGTCTTTTGGCCGTTTTTACTGCTGACTCTGCTTTCCCATTACTCTGAGGATATCTTGGAGAAGACGTCTGGTGTTCAAATTCCCATTTCTTACTGAAAGTTTTGAATTCTTCCGACGTAAACTGTGCCGCATTGTCAGAGAAAACGATATCTGGAATGCCATACCTGGCAAAATGGGCCTTGAGTTTTTTAATCACTGTTCTCGCCCTTGTGTCCTGCACCAAATCAACCTCCCAGAAGTTAGAGAAATAGTCCACTGTAATCAGGTATTCTTTGTCATTCCATGTGAACAAGTCTGTTCCTATTTTTGACCAAGGCCTATGTGGAATTTCATGAGGTTGCAATGTCTCCTTTGGTTGCTTATCATTGCAGGATGCACATATTTCACATTGTGCTATGTAATTTTTTATGTGGTCATTCATTCCTGGCCAATAAACTGATTCTCGTGCACGACGTAGGCATCCTTCCATGCCTAAGTGAGAAGAGTGCAATGTCTTCAATATGCCTCTTCTGAGAACTTCAGGTATGACAGCCCTGTCTCCTTTAAAGATGATTCCTTGCTGCACTGACAATTCATCTCTTATGTGGAAGAATGGTGAGACTTCCCTCGGAGCATGCTGCTTGTATTTTGGCCAGCCCTGCAAGATGACAGTCTTTAAACTCTTGAGACTTTTATCCTTCTCGGTAAAAGTCTGGATTTGCTTGACCTTTTCTTTTGACACTGCAAGGTAGTTACACATATTGATGGTTTCAATGTCTTCCTCCTCCTCATTTGTGATAGGAAGGCAAGCTCTGCTTAGCGTATCTTCAATCAGTAAGTCTCTTCCTGGACAGTACCCGATGTCAACATCATATTTCTGAAGTCGCAACAGCATGCGCTGTAGTCTCTTTGGGGCATTCAGTAATGGTTTCTTTGTAATGCTCTCCAATGGTTTGTGATCCGACTGCACTGTTACCCGTCGACCATAGGTGTACTGGTGAAACTTCTCCATCCCAAATACCACAGCCAGTAGTTCCTTCTCAATCTGCACATATCCCTGCTCTGTTGTTGTAAGGGCTCTGCTTGCAAATGTAATTGGCTGTTTGTTCTGCACTAATGTGGCTCCTAGGCCTTTTTCCGAGGTATCACATTGTACCACCAGTTCTCGATCTGGATCGAAATATTTTAGGGTTGCTGTATCTGCAATGGCATTCTTTACTGCTCGGAAAGCAGTCTCCTGGCTTTCTGTCCATTCCCAGCGCACATCTTTGTGGGTTAGCTGTCTCAGTGGCTCACACATGTCTGACAGATGTCTGCAAAATTTTGAGAGATAATTCACCATGCCCAAAAATCGTTGTACTCCAGAAACATCAGTAGGGGTAGGCAAATCTTGTATTGCTCTCACCTTTTCAGGATCCACTTTGACCCCAGTTGAAGTCAGTCGATGACCAATATAGGCCACTTCTGTCATTTTCAATTTGAATTTGTCCAAATTCAGCTTTATGTTTTTTTCTCTGCATCTGTCCAAAAATTGTATTATCTTCTGATCGTGATCCTTGATTGCAGATTTCATATTTTCACCTTCTCCCACTACTAGGATATCATCCGCTATTGTCTTCACTCCAGTAAGTCCTTCCAAAGCCTGCATCAATTTCTGCTGGAATATCTCTGGAGCAGGTTTTAGTCCCATGGGCATTTTCAGCCATTTAAAGCGTCCAAATGGTGAAGAAAATGTTGTCAATAAACTTGAATCTTCAGTTAGGGCCACATGCCAGAATCCATTTTTTACATCACATACAGAAAATATTTTAGCCTTTGATAAATCTGGTAGAACATCATCTAATGTTGGCATTGGGTAATGATTTCGTTTCAGCGCCTTGTTGAGTGGCTTAGGATCAATACATATTCTTAACTTGCCCGATGGTTTCTGCACTATGACCAAACTGCTGATCCAATCTGTGCTCTTATGGACTGGTGCTATCATGCCTCTTCTCTGTAGATCTTGCAGTTCTACTTTCAGCGGTTGCATTAAAGCTACAGGCACTCTTCTTGTAGGTAATCTGGTGGGCTGCACTGTGTTGTCAATTTCTAGCCTATATTTACCTTCAAAGCATCCATCACCTTCAAATACATCAGCATACTCTGCTTTTATTTTCTGCATGTCCAAGTTGTGCTCTGCATTTAGTTTTGGATTTTGTATATCCTGGGCAACTTCAACAGACATAATGTTCTGAGACTGTACTTTTACTAAGTCCATTGCCTGAACTGCTTTCACTCCCAGTAATGGTACATGGTTACCACCCCGTAACACGGTAAATTCAACTCTATAACTCTTTCTGTTACATGGGTTTCGTATTTTTAGCTTACATGTCCCCATTGGTTTCAGAACACTTTTGTTGTACATCACCAGTACCTTGTCAGTTGGCTCAATAGAAACCTGTTTGTTTAGCAGATCAAATGAAATTACATTGCAGCTTGCTCCACAATCCAGCTGAAATCTAATGGGCTTCTCATCCAACAAGAATGTTGCATAAAGCTGCTTGGCATCCTTCACTACTGACTGCCCGACTACATTGACTTTCTCTGTTGTAGACTGCATTTGTAGCCATGTAATGTCCTCTGCACTGTCAGTGTCTGGTGTCACAGTGTGGAGCTGTCTGTACTGTTTGCCTCTTCCTTGCCTGCAGACAGCAGAGGAATGATTCTTCTTGCCACATGACCTGCAGGTTTCCCCATATGCTGGACACTTGGTTTTGTCTCTCTCATGTCTTTTCCCAGAATACTTGCAGTGGACAGTGTTTATAGGGTAGTCTGGTCCTGTCTTTCCTTTCATAGATACTGCATGTACCTTGTCATCATCATTCTCACTGGTGCCTGCCATCATCTTCAGGCTGTGCTTTGTGAGCTCAGCAGCCCTGCAGATTTGCATACATTTCTCTAAAGTCATGCCTTCCTCTCTCAGTAATCTTTCTTTGAGATGACTGTCCTTTATGCCACACACCATTCTGTCCTTGATTAGACTGTCCCTGATCTCTCCAAAGCCACATGTTTCTGCAAGTCTCCTCAGCTCTGTCAGATATCTGTCCACATTTTCACCATCCTCCTGATGTCTTGTGAAAAACTTATATCTTTCCACTGTCTCATTCTTCTTTGGGTCACAGTGTTTATCAAATGCCTGCACAATGTCTGCTAGGAGGAGGTTGTCTGTGTCTGGGAGCAAGGTGTGGGCTAATTCTCTGCCATTTTCCCCAATTAGGTAATAAAACAGCTTTACTTTTCGTTTGTCATCAGTGGGGCCCACAGTCAGATCCACATACAGTGTAAACTCTTCCTTCCAATGTCTCCAAGTCTGGGACAGATTACATGAAGTGACATCCAGTCTCTGAGGGAGCTTCAGACCAGTCTCCATTTTTCTGTACTGTCAGGGAATCTGTACTTACAGTTGCAGTGATCTGTGCAGTTCCAGCCTCATATAAGCTCTAAGAATTTGCAGGTTCTGTGCCCGGCTGCCACCATGTTCTGTTTGATGAATCCTGTCATAAATCACACTCTGTGAGTATCTCCAGGCTCTTTATTCACATCATGTCTCAACCTCCATTACATGAATTCCGAGTACAACAACATCCAACAAGTTCCAAACAAAGAATATAGAACACACATAAAAGTAGTGAGACCCCTAGAGGCCACATGAACATATAACATATTGCTACAGTCACTGCATCTTGCGGCCAGCAAACACTGCGAGAAAGGGTAGAAGAGGGGACAGATGCTGCGGAGGATGAGATATCTCGATTAGGTGAGTATAGGGATTTTTTTCTTTTGGGGGACTCTGGGGGTACCATCACACTATGTAGAGCACTGTGAGTTGGACCATCATAGTATATAAGCAGCTGTGGGGTGACCATCACCATACTATATAGTGTACTGATGGGGGCAGGCCACCATACTACATAGGTGGTTGTTGGGGACCATCATACTATATGGGGGACTGTGAGGTGGACTGTCATACTATTTAGGGGGCCATGAGGTGAACTATCTTTTTATATGGGGGGCTGTTGGGGGTACCATCATACTATATAAGGGCTGTGAGTTGTACCATCATAATATATAATGAACTGGTGGGTGGACCATCATACTATATAGGGGTTTTGGGAGGACCATTGCCCTACATAAAGGGTCTGTTGGAAGGATCATCATACTATATTGGGGGCTATGAGGTAAACAATCATACTGTATAGGGGCTGTGGGGGGCCGTCAAACAGTATTTGGGCTATGGGGGATCCATCTTGGTGTGTAGGGTGGTTGTGGTGGAGATCATACTGTGTGGGGTAGCTGTAGTGGACATTATACTGTATGGAGGTTTATGGGGTACACTATACTATGTTGGTGGCTGTGGTGACCATCAACATGTATGGGATGGTTATGGAGGACATCATACTGTATGGGGGCTGTGAGGTCATCATACTGTATGGGGGGCTTTGGTGGACATCACACTTTATATAGGGGCTTGTGGATGACAATATACTGTGTAGGGGTCTGTGGTGCTTCTCATACTGTATATTGGGGGCTGTCGTGGATACCATTCTGTAATGGTGGCTGATGACAATCTTACTGTGTGGGGTGCTGTGGGGCATCATACTTTGTGTAAGGTTTGTGGGGAAATTATATTTTGTGTGGACATAATACTTTAAGGGGGTCATGAAAGGGGTATCATAGTGAGTGAGACCACTTAGGGTCTTCAGTAAGGGTAAAATAACTAAGTGCTGCAAAAAAGTTGGGCGATATGGGTGATATGCTCTTTGACTGTGATGTGATAGGACTTTTTCTATGGGGCGCCTGCTATTTCTATGTACGCCCCGGCTCAGGGGCATTGTTACATTAAATAGGTACTGAGGGTTAATTATTATAAGGAGGCACAATGGGAGGTTTATTATTTTTAGGGGAAGTAAGGAGTCATTATTATCATTAATATAAGAAAGCACAAGGGATATTTTAATTACTATAACGAGGTAGAGGGTCATTATTATAAGCAAGCAAGGGGGACCATTATTAAAGGAGGCGCAGGGGAATTATTGTAAGGCAGCACAGCTTGTGGTTTATGTTGAGGTGGTAGAATGTGAGGAAAGTCCTGGAAAATCAGTAAGGTGAAGGTGTCTGTGTATTACCTTTGACAGATTATGGATGGAAGAAGATGTCATGGTAGTGTGGACTGAATGCAAAGCAAAAAGGGAAAATGAATAACAAAAATCAGGGAGAACATCACTGGTGAGAACCTGCACAGTGCACACATACAGTTGTGCTCACAAGTTTACATACCCTGGCAGCATTTTTGCTTTCTTGGCCTTTTTTTTCCAGAGAATATGAATGATAACACCAAAACTTTTTCTCCATTCATGGTTAGTGGTTGGGTGAAGCCATTTATTGGCAAACTACTGTGTTTTTTCTTTCTAAATCACAATGACAACCCAAAACATCCAAATGACCCTGATCAAGAGTTCACATACCCCATTTCTTAAAGGGAACCTGTGACCCCCAATATTGAAGGTGAGCTAAGCATCGGCATTAGGGGCTTATCTACAGCATTCTGTAATGCTGTAGATAAGTCCCCGATGTAACCTGAAAGATGAGAAAAAGACGTTAGATTATACTCACCCAGGGGCGGTCCTGGTTCATTTCTAGTCCGATGGGTGTCGCGGTCCGGGTGCAGCACCTCCTATCTTCATACGATGACGTCCTCTTCTTGTCTTCCTGCCTTGGCTCCGGCACAGGTGTACTTTGTCTGCCCTGTTGAGGGCAGAGCAAAATACTGCAGTGCGCAGGCACTGGGCCTCTCTGACCTTTCCTGGAGCCTGCATAGGACAATCCAGTCTTTTGTAAATTATCAGATCAACATATGTCCAATAGTACCTAGGGCACTTCATAATAGAAGCAGAGCGAAATGCGCGTCGGGGCAGAGGGACGCCCGCGAACCTCCACCTATCCATCAACTGGTATGTTTTAACCCATATAATGACTGTAATTATGACACTATAGTGATTGTTCACAGCCATATGTTTAATGATTTATATTTGGGACAATTCCTTTGTAAAAATTTGTATATTTGCCTAAATTGGCAATATTTTTTTTGCGAGTATTGCATTGTTCCATTGGTATGATATTATAATTTTGGTTGTTGAGCGTTCATATTGCATACTGTTTACTTGGGGTTATATTGCATCAGTAATTTTGCTTGTAGGAGATCGTGGGGCAATGAGT
This sequence comes from Ranitomeya imitator, assembly GCF_032444005.1. NCBI lineage: Eukaryota > Metazoa > Chordata > Amphibia > Anura > Dendrobatidae > Ranitomeya > Ranitomeya imitator. The sequence goes on from NC_091285.1 coordinate 58,683,419, forward strand.
CCCTCTTTTTTGGGTCTAGCACCTTCTCTTTATCATGCTTTTATTGATATATAAATAAAGATATATTTTAGTACCAGTGTTGGGACCCTTTGTTTTCACTCAGAGGTTTCCATTGTATGAATAATGATTTAGTGCGGTACATTAAGGCCATGTTCACACGTTCCTGATTTCCCTGCTGTTTTTTCTGCACTAAAAACCGCAGCTCTTGGCAGAAAACGCAGGTGCGTTTTTGGTGCGTTTTTTGATGCGGTTTTTGATGCAGTTTTTGGTGCGGTTTTTGATGCAGTTTTCTCTGCAGAGTCTGTGTGTTTTCTAGGAAGTTTTTTTAGGGTTAAAATGGCTGAAAATACCCTAACCCTACCCTTAACCCTACCCCTACCCCTACCCCTACCCCTAACCCTACCCCTAACTGTAGTGGGGGAAAAAAAAAAATCTTTATTTTATTATTGTTACTACCTATGGGGGTGATTAAAGGGGGGGGGGGTCATTTACCTTTTTTTTATTTTGATCACTGTGAGGTTATCACAGTGATCAAAATGTGCCTGGAACGAATCTGCCGGCCATTTTGGAAGATGGCGGCGCCCAGGGAGAAGATGGCCGGACGGACACCGGGAGGCCCGGTAAGTATAAGGGGGGGAGATGAGGGCACGGGGGGGGGGGCGTCGGAGCATGGGGGTGTGGCATCGGAGCATGGGGGGGTGGGATTGGGGCACAGGGGGGCAGCCACACTCCGCCCACGCACTTCCTGCTGCAGCGGTTCTGCACCACAAACCGCAGAAAACCCGCAGATATTTTTTTCGTCTGCGGGTTTTACTGCGGGTTTGACCCTCAGGCCATGTTCAGTTTTTAACTGCGGAACCGCCGCGATTTTGCCGCTGCGGGTCCGCAGCTGTTTTCCATGCAGGGTACAGTACAATGTGCCCTATGGAAAACAGGAACCACTGTGCACATGATGCGGAAATTAACTAAAAAAGCCGCGCTGAATAGCTGCGGTAAAAAAGAAGTACCATGTCACTTTTTGCGGAACTGCAGCGGTTCTGCACCCATTGACCTCCATTGTGAGGGTCAAACCCGCAGTAAAACCCGCAGACGAAAAAAATATCTGCGGGTTTTCTGCGGTTTGTGGTGCAGAACCGCTGCAGCAGGAAGTGCATGGGCGGAGTGTGGCTGCCCCCCCGTGCCCCAATCCCACCCCCCCATGCTCCGATGCCACCCCCCCGTGCTCCGACGCCCCCCCGTGCCCTCATCTCCCCCCCTTATACTTACCAGGCCTCCCGGTGTCCGTCCGGCCATCTTTTCCCTGGGCGCTGCCATCTTCCAAAATGGCGGGCGCATGCGCAGTGCGCCCGCCGAATCTGCCGGCCGGCAGATTCGTTCCAGGCACATTTTGATCACTGTGATAACCTCACAGTGATCAAAATAAAAAGAAAGGTAAATGACCCCCCCCTTTATCACCCCCATAGGTAGTAACAATAATAAAATAAAGAATTTTTTTTCCCCCCCCACTACAGTTAGAAGTAGGGTTAGGGTTAGGGGTAGGGTTAGGGGTAGGGTTAGGGGTAGGGGTAGGGGTAGGGTTAGGGGTAGGGTTAGGGTATTTTCAGCCATTTTAACCCTAAAAAAACTTCCTAGAAAACACACAGACTCTGCAGAGAAAACTGCATAAAAAACCGCACTAAAAACCGCATCAAAAACGCACCAAAAACGCACCAAAAAACGCACCTGCGTTTTCTGAAAAGAGCTGCGGTTTTTAGTGCAGAAAAAACAGCAGGGAAATAAGGAACGTGTGAACATGGCCTCACAATGGAGGTCAATGGGTGCAGAACCGCTGCAGTTCCGCAAAAAGAAGTGACATGGTACTTCTTTTTTACCGCAGCTATTCAGCGCGGCTTTTTTAGTTAATTTCCGCATCATGTGCACAGTGGTTCCTGTTTTCCATAGGGTACATTGTACTGTACCCTGCATGGAAAACAGCTGCGGACCCGCAGCGGCAAAATTGCGGCAGTTCCGCAGTTAAAAACGCACTGTGTGAACATGGCCTAACCCTTTTTGTTACACTGGTTGAGTTATTTGGGACAAACCATTGTGATTGAAATGTCCAATAGTACCTAGGGCACTTCACAATAAACAACCAATCCCATATGAAAATGCATACAGGATAAAGAAGAGATCCCAAAAATAATATAAAAAACAATATTTTATTAATCACTTATTAAAAACCACATATAAAATAAGCAAAATGCCGTTAGGGGACGCTAGAGCACACCATGAAAAAAATGTATTCAAGGGGGAATGATATGTAAAAAAATACAATAAAGGTATTAAAACATACCGAAATAAATGGGGAGCAAATTTATTTCTCGTATAGTCCAAAGACCTCAATAATACATGTTAATAACATCTTGTTCATACCTCATTATTCCTGAGGGATTTTTGGTTACTATTTTTATACAGATATATTTTCAGCTATATTTATTTATATTTCTATATATGGGTTTTGCAGATGTTATTAAAATGTATTATTGAGGTCTTTGGACTATACGAGATATAAATTTGCTCGACATCTATTTCGGTATGTTTTGGTACCTTTATTGTATTTTTTACATATTATTCCCCCGTTGAATAAATTTTTTCCATGGTGTACTCTAGCTTCCCCTATCAGCATTTTGCTTATTTAATATGTGGTTTTTAATAAGTGATTAATAAAATATTGGCTTTTATATTATTTTTGGGATCTCTTCTTTATCCTATATGTATTTTCATATGGGATTGGTTGTTTCTTTTGTAAATTATGTATAAAACTAAAATGCTTCACGAGTGGTGAGAAATCATGGCATTAAACTGCACCTAGTAGGCCACAGCAGTAGATGGAAAACTATCAAGGGCTGTATGTAGTGATGATAGGGTTCTAGGTATAATAACAGTGATTGTAGCATGGCCACTGACCTGCAACTCCTTCACTGCTTCCGCCAGTTGTCTAACTGCACTTTCCTCCAGGGCGTTATCACTGAGAAGCTGGGATCGCAGATCTTTAATCTGTCCTCTAAGATTGCGAGCAGTTTCCTCAGGGTCCCAGCGCGTTGCTGAAACTTTTTTTGATATTCCTCTGACACGATCGGCTACTGACAGAGCAGAGAGAATTTCCTTCCCAGACAAGTCTGAAACAACAATGATAGCCTTCACAACAATGATAGCCTTCACAACAAGGATAGCCTTCACAACAAGGATAGCCTTCACAACAAGGATAGCCTTCACAACTTTCACACCCCACAATGCCTCATGGGTGGCACAGATGGGGTAGACGTGTGACACATGAGGGTTAGGAAAGTAAAAAACTTGACAAAGGCCACTCCGGCTGAAACGTATTCCTGTGATGGCAGAATAAAGATTTTTCATGAACACTTTTCACCTGGAATGGATGCTGCTCCTTTTTTTCCTTTTATGACTATTGGTCCCGTTGGATCCTGGGACTTTGGAGCGTGCACCCTTCATCTGAGTGCTGTTGGTTGATTGCCTTATACATGAGGGTTAGGAATCTAACTAGTATGTGGAACTACGTATATTGGACGGAAGGTCCACTTCTGTCTGTCTGTAACGGAAATCCCACGTCGATGATTGGTTGCGGCCGGCCAGGCGCGACCAATCAGCGATATTGGGGCCGAATTTAAACACCCCTTCACTTTTTACTATTGATGCTGCCTATGCACCATCAATAGTAAAAAGATATAATGTTAAAAATAATAATAAAAAAAACAAAACATGATATTCTCACCTTCCGGCGCCCCCGGAAGCTTTTCCCGCTCCTCACGATGCTCTGGTCCCAGTAATGCTTTGCGGTAATGACCCCAGGTGACGTAGCGGTCTCGCGAGACTGCTACATCATCACGGGTTATTGCCGCAAAGCATCACTGGGAACGGACCTGGCGGGAGCATGGCTAAGGGCCTGGTCTTGATCTGGGGGCTGCCGGAGTATATAACTATTTTTTATTTTAATTCTTTTTTAACAGGGATATGGTGCCCACACTGCTATATACTACATGACTGTGTTATATACTATGTGGGCTGTGTTATATACTGCGTGGGCTGTGCTATGTACTGCGTGGGCTGTGCTATATACTGCTTTGGCTGTGCTATATACTACGTGGGCTGTGTTATATACTACATGGGCTGTGCTATATACTACGTGGCTGTGCAATATACTACGTGGCTGTGCTATATACTACGTGGCTGTGTTATATACTATGTGGCTGTGCTATATACTATGTGGCTGTGCTATATACTATGTGGCTGTGCTATATACTATGTGGCTGTGCTATATACTATGTGGCTATGCTATATACTACGTGGGCTGTTTTATATGCTATGTGGGCTGTGTTATATGCTACGTAGCTGTGCTATATACTACGTGGCTGTGTTACATACTACATGGCTGTGCTATATACTATGTGGGCTGTGTTATATGCTACGTGGGCTGTGCAATATACTACGTGGCTGTGTTATATACTACGTGGCTGTGTTATATGCTACGTGGCTGTGCTTTATGCTACGTGGGCTGTGTTATATACTATGTGGGCTATGTTATATGCTACGGGGCTGTGCTATATGCTACGTGGGCTGTGTTATATACTACGTGGGCTGTGTTATATGCTACAGGGCTATGCTATATTTCTCTGCTGTATCTGTGCATCTTGAATCATGGTATGTGTTAAAGGGGGGGCCCACTGAGACTCTTTCGCCCGGGGCCCTCAAAAACCTGGAGCCGGCCCTGGCGTCACTGATTGGTCGCACCCGGCCGGGTGCGACCAATCAGCTACAGGCACAGTCTGGCCGCGAATTGGTGCTGGATTTGAACCACGCTTCGCTGATCGGTTGCGCCCAGCCGGCAGGCCGAATCCTGTGTATTCATTGCATTATTCTTAAATCTTCATAAATAAACTACATTCATACTCTAGAATACCCAATGCGTTAGAATCGGGCTACCATCTAGTATTTCCCTAACCAGATAGAGCCCTGGAGGCAACATGTTTTTTTTTACATCATTAAAAAATGGGCAGGGCTCAATAACATTAAGTATCAAAAATGTTATGTTTCTATGGAATACTAGATTTTTGTTTAATAAAACATATCTTTGGTCAAATTTACCTTCAATGTTCAAGCAGGTAAGTAAAATAGTCAAGCTGTTTCCCTCCAAGGCTTCTTTTAAAAGTAATGGAAGTAATCTTTCGTTTCGTTCAGTTTTTTCTAAGACATGTAACAGTGGCCATGTGCTGCTAAAGGGAGCAAAGGATAATCATTACATGGATTATAAGAGGTAGTACCAAGAGCAAATGAAGAACAATGCTGTTAGGAAAATCAAGAGTTAAAAGTTACAGCAAAATGGATTTCCAAGAGATGTTCTCATAGTCGGGACAAAAGGATGTTTGTAGATTTGGACTTTTCAAACACCTCTTTTTGGGATAGAAACTGCGATCTTGGATTTATACAGAACTTGTGGGTTGAGACAGTGCAAGACGGCATAGTCGCTTCAAGTATCTTTTGTATGATATCTAACATTGCAAGAAGTTAATTGCGCAAATTGATATTAACCAATAAGAAATAGACAAGCATATCTGAGTGACTATATTGTGTTCCTTTATGACATAACCTCCCAAGGCCTCTAATTGCCTAATTGCGTATTGACTCCGTAACGTGTTGTGTGGCAGTGACCCTTGTTACAGCTAGGGGGTGCTGTCTGTTCTCCCCAGGATGCGCACAGAGGCGTAGTGAGGCCATGAGGGGGCGTTGTAGTCGTAGGTGTAGCTGTGATTACAATTGTTAAAAGCCCTGTAGTATAGAGAGTTGAGTCTGAGGAGTCTCAGGTGTGTTAGGGCCAGAGTGAGGCCTAACAACCCACAACATACACAGTGGTGCTGCTGTCCACGATGACTGGTCACGGATGTGGACAGGTCTTGTGCCCGGAGGTGAACGGAGGTAGACTGTCCTGTGCCCAAAAGAAGGACTGGCGTGTGTCACAGCTGCGGACAGGAGGATGTCAAGGTCTGTGTATGGCTGTGAGTAGAGACTGTGATACAGCAGTGCAGCAGTGCAGGTTACCCACGGAACTAGTCAGAGGAGGACTAGCGTGTGTAGTGACTGCAATCTAAAGGATGCTGTTATGAACTGGTGTGAATTGAACATTGATAATATGCACTGAAGTTATATGCTTGGAACATTTTCTGTGTGAAGATAACGCATTAAAGAGACTTTTATGTTTGGACTTTGTGGGTCACCGCCTCATCACTGGCTACCAGTGCTCTACAGTGTTCAGTAGTTGTTTGGGGATTGCCGCTATCCTGTTACTTCTATTTCCATCTTCTGCTCAGACTTTCGTGATTTCCATCATTTGCATCTGCTCAAGTTAACCCATCGATTGCTGCAAGCTTAACAAACTATTACAACAATCTACTTACATTACTGCATTTTCTGCTTGTTATCTTGCTGCAAGCATCAAGAACTGTTTTTGAGACTATTCTCACTATGTCACCATCTGCTATGGATTGTATAAACTGCATCTGCTCTATTTAACTGATCTGTGGCTTCGTGTGTTTACAGCTTCACTTATTTTTCTGCAATCCAGCATAACCTATTGTCCAACTACTTGTTGTTCTACATACCTTCCAACTTGCCTTGAGTCCATGTGTCCACCCTGACTTGCGACTTCATTAATCAACCTCACCAGTTGAGCCTAAGAGAATACTCATGTCATGGATTCCAAAGGTGCAGCAGCAACACCATTGCCATTGGATATGGAAGATATATCTGGACTGGTTTTGAAACGTGCTGTGAGACAGCAGGAAATTTTCCAGGATGTGCAAGACATCTCAGCCCGTATGTATGTGTAACACCCCAGGGTCCTGGTTATTAGTGGCATGGCTTTCCTCACGGGGAGAGTGATGTCACGCTTGGAAGCGAGGGAGGATCTTCTTTATCAGGTAACCACAAGCATACAACATATTCACACTTCAGGCCAGAAGGGGGAGCTCTGATCCAGCTTGTGGGTGGCTCCCCTATATATATATTCTGGTCTGGAGAGAAAGCCAGTTAGTTCCTGTCATAGAGACAAAGGGGAAAGAAGCAGAGGGGCCATGCAGCCACAAAAAGGTGCTGCAGCTCCTGTGTTTGACAGAGACAAACACAGAAAGATGGAGAGATTTGTAGAGAGCGTGCAGGAGAGTGAAGCACAGGCGAGTGACAACTGGGGAGGACAGCTGCGATTAGGCTACCTCTCTGAAAAGCGCAGATACCGGTAGCTGGAAGACCGAGGTTGTGAGGGACTCTAAGACTTACAGCAGAAACCGCAGGACAGCTGAACTACATGTAACCTGTCCACCCTAATACCAAGGAGACACAGTGGCACATAGAGCCTGGGTCATGATAGAGACTCTGTAAAAAGGCTCGAGCCACCTGTCATACGGGTTTGTGTCCCACCTTTAAGGAGGACAGAGAGAACTGTGAGGACCTTGCCAGAAGGCATAGGAAGTAAGGGACTACAACACCACCGCACTTGTAGGAAGGCTTCTAACTCCACCTGGTAAAGGGGACTCTGAACTCACTTCCAAGCCAGCCAGACCCTGCCTGTACCGGTGATCTTTTGCCCTGGACTGTGGTTGCCTGAAGTCTTCAGTAAACCAGGTAAAGAGACTGCAAATCTGCGTCCTCCGTTCTTTACTGCACCACTCACCATCCTTATCTATACACTGGGTGCCCTGGGGACATACTTCACCTGTGGGAAGTTATACCCTGTAAAAAGGCTCAAGTCACCAGTCATATGGGTTTTGTCCTATCCTATACGGGGGACAGAGAGAGAGAAACACCATATCTATGAGACCCTTATGTGAAGCCATAGGCAGTAAGGGACTACACCACTGCAGTGCAAGGGAAGGCTATTGATTTCCACCTGGACAAGGGGACTCTGGACTTGCCTCCAAACCGGCCGGACTCTGCCTGCCCTGTGATCTGGTGCTCCGGTCTGTGGATGCTGAAGTCTTCAGTAAAAGGTAAAGGGACTGCAACTTTGAGTCCTCGTTCTTCTCTGCGCCTCTCACCATACCACCATCTACACACTGGGAAGCCCTAGGGATATACTTCACCTGTGGGAAGGCTTACCATCTAGCTGCCATAACATCACCCTAGTGGACCCCTTTAAGCAGCTTCGGTCACCCTGACCGAATACCACAAGTGGCATCACGAACATAAACCCTATCCCTTTAAAGACCTTTCCCTTTTATACGGAGGACCCAGGGTCACGGACCGGGTCAGCCACCATGACATCCCCCTGTGAACCGCAGGACCACGACCCCTGGGGGCGCTCCACACTCAATACTTGGTTGGAGGCTTTTTTGGCATCAATTACTGCATCAATGCGGTGTGGCATGGAGGCGATCAACCTGTGGCAATGCTGAGGTGTTATGTTAGCCCAGGTTGCCTTGATAGCAGCCTTCAGCTCGTCTGCATTGTTGGGTCTGGTGTGGTGAAATCTATGGGGTTAAGATCAGGCGCGTTTGCTGGCCAATTAAGCACAGTGATACTGTTGTTTGTAAACCAGGTAATGGGACTTTTGGCAATGTGGACAGGTGCCAAGTCCTGCTAGAGAATTAAATTTCCATCTCCAAAAAGCTTATCAGTAGAGGGAAGCATGAAGTGCTCTAAAATTTCCTGGTAGACGGCTGCATTGACTGGTCTTGATAAAACACAGTGGACCTACACCAGCAGATGACATGGCGGTGTTGTGGAAACTTCACACTAGTCATCAAGCAGCTTAGATAGTTTGTCTCTCCACTCTTCCTCCAGACTATGGGACCTTGATTTCCAAGGTCTAGTGTGAAGTATAACAGACCGTTCTTCCTTGAATTGGATACCTCTTCCATTGTTGTAAGAGTAGTTATTGCACAAAATTTTCAATATTCAATTTGTAGCTGTGACATCTTAGCTATAAAATTAGCCCTTTGGGAATGGTGGCACCTACTTGAATGAGCTGTTACCTATATTCAGATATGGCTTGGTGATGTCTTTTCTCCTGGTTTGGGTTCATCCTCACCTCCCATCCTGCAAAAAAAGCTACAGGTGTGGAATTCTATCCAGATTTTTGACCCATGTGATGCCTCTGAAGATGCAACATAACATGTAATTATACCTGAACCTATCCTTGCTTCAATTTCTTTTCCTTCCAATTCTCCACCTAACAGTCATTATCTGGTCTCAAAAGCACTACACCAGAAAGTCTTATCTTGGGCTCATTCTCCCCTACTCTCTGGTCATCCAGGAGTTAAATGAGTTTCTGAACTCACTCTCATTTCTACTGGTGGCCCAAATGGAGACAAGACTTCAAAGCATTTGTAGCATCTTACATCAAGTGTGCACATTTCAAACCCTCAGGGTATGTGCACACGTCCGGATTTTTCGCGTTTTTTTTGTGGATTTTCCCAATAAAAACGCTATAAATCCGCATAAAAAACGCTCAAATTATGCATCCTATCATTTAGAATGCATTCCGCATTTTTTGTGCAGATGTATGCGTTTTTTTCCGCAAAAAAAACGCAATCCGCAAAAAGAATGGCCATGCTCATTCTTTTTGCGGATTTTCTGCGGATTTCATGCATTCAGGAAAAAAAAAAAAAACGCAAAAAATCCGCGCAAAAAACGCGAGAAAAACGCGAGAAAAACGCGCGGAAAAAAACGCGATTTTCTGGCATATTTCTCCGGATTTTGTCAGGAAAAAAACCTGACGTGTGCACATACCCTTAAGCCTACCTTTCCTATGCCACAACAGCCCTGGGACGAGATCTCCAAAAACTTTGTTACAAATGTTCCTGGGGTGCAAAAGGACACTATTTCCTGGGTTGCAGTGGGACGTTTCTCCAAAATGTCTAATTTTGTTCCATTATCAGTTCTTCCATAGGTTCATAGTTGGCCCAAATAGTTTTCAAAGAAATTTTGTGGTGCTGATGGCTAAGTCGGGCGCTAGATAGCAATCATCCACCTTACGCGAGCAGTCATAGACAAGGGAGGGGATAATTAATGAATGACTTTCATACATCAACACACACGTTTACAAGTGTACACTAGCGCATGGCTGTGCGGTCATGCGCACCTTATATAGCTGCAGCAACTACAGGACCTTCCAAAAAAGGACCAATGGGAAACTGCCACAGAAGTTGAGCACCTTCAGGACCTTCTTGGAGGACCAATGGGAATTGCTGCAGTATCTGAGCATGTGACCCTAGATATCCAAAGAGAGATCTTGTCCTGGGCATGCTCAGAAGGGGAAAAGAAGGACTCTTGTCCTGGGCATGCTCAGAAGGGGAAAAGCAGGACTTAGTCCCAAAAGCGTCTGCTCGCCGCTGCCCAGCACTGGCTTCAATGGCAGAAGCTGGAAAAGCAGCAGTAACCCTTTGCACAGAGTGAGACTGAGCATGACGCTGGGACCGACGTCTCCGCTGAGCAGGCTCCACTGCGGCAGAAGAAGAATGGGAGACCGCAGCGGAGATGGCCCGAGATTCCCCCTGTGCAGAGGTGGGAGCTCGACCCCTAACAGCAGCTTTGTTAATACACTTCACTCAGTGAGCGTAATACCTATGAAATGTATTTTGACCAAAATTACATAAACATTGCCTCCTTGCTGCCTTCTTAAAACAAATTATGCCTCTTGGGTATCTGCTTTAGAAAGTACTAACTCCCCCTTAACAAGTAATGATGCATTTTTAGTGCCATCCGTCACAGAAAAAACTTTATCTGAGTGGGTGAGGTTACACTAGAACAGAAAACTCAGCTCTGCTATATCTACATTACACAAAACAGGTATTTTATGAAAACTACACCAAGCAGCCTGGTAAGCTATAAATCCCCTAGAATCAGGCTTTCTTGTCCTATATTGTGCTGGTAAGATTATATAGCAAAAACCTGCTGACAGAATCCCTTTAACGGCATACTTTATATAATTTAAACACCTACATTTTTGTATATATATATAGAGCTTTTTATCAATCAAGCTGATCCTGGTGGAGAGAAGCTAGTGTTGACCCGCCAGGTGACTAGTCTCCTCATTGCCGACTCCTTATTAGACTAAGATTTCTTTGCAAATCTGCTACATTAAAGCACCACTCCTGTTTTTTTCCAGAGCTGTAGTGGCATTTTAAATGCAAGTCCTCTGCCTCTGGCCATATTCTCACCCTCCGACATCTTCACCGTTTTTCGTCACAGCTCCAGTCCCACAACGCTCAGCTTCTGATTGGCCGGAAGTCAGAAGCTACATCACATGCTCTCAATGCAAGTCTTTGAGAATCAGAACGAGGCGTTCATAAATTTGTATTGAAAAGTGACCTCTGGGCAGCTCCATGAAACACTGGACCTGTCAGCAGGTCACTTTTTGCAAGAGACCAATGCAAAATTGGCTAAAATCGAGAACAAGCGCTATGTAGCATTTGGAGAGCCCCTGATGTGCTAATCAATAGAAATCCCCCACAAATGACCCCATTTTGGAAACTAGACCCCTCAAGGAACTTATCAAAATGTGTCGTGAGTAGAGATGGGTGGACACCTGGATGTTCGGGTCTGGCGGATTCGGGCGAACAGTTACACAAAGTTCAGGTTCGGGTACCAGAACAGAACCCGGACCCCATTCACTTGATTGGTGGGTCCGAACGTCCAGTATTTGCCACACTGTCATGTGCATGACAGTGCGGCAATCATCACCACCAGTCAGACAGCCGTGGTTCCCACGCTGTCAAAAGACAGCGGGAGTGGACAGCTGTGATCAGAGGTATAAAGTTTATCTCCAGTCACTGGTGTAAGCTCCCATCATCCGACACCTGCTGCCGCTAATAACAGCAAGGGCAGGAGCAGCTGATGGGTGTATTCGTTAGTTGGCTCCTGCGCTGTAAATAAATAATTTTTTTTTTTAAACTGTGTGGGTTCCCCTGTATTTTTGATAACCAGCCAGGCAAAACTCACAGCTGGGGGCTGCAACCCTCTGCTGTCAGCTTCAACAAGGCTGGTTATCAAGAATAGATGGATCCCCACGCTATTTTTTAAATTGTTTAAATAAGTAATTAAAAAAAACGGCGTGGGGTCCCCCCATTTTTGACAATTAGCCTTTCTGAAGCAGACAGTTGGGGGCTGGTATTCTCAGACTGGTAAGGGGCCATGGATATTGCCCCCAGCCTAAAAATAGCAGCCCACAGCTGCCCAAAAAAGGCACATCTATTAGATGCACCAATTCTGGTGCTTTGCCCGGCTCTTCCCACTTGCCTTGTAGCGGTGGCAAGTGGGGTTAATATTTGTGGGCTTGATGTTACCTTTTGTATTGTCAGGTGACATCAAGCCCACGGATTACTAATGGAGAGGCATCTATGAGTCTCCTATCCATTACTAATCCTATAGCAATATGGTAAGTAAAGACACACCCAGAATACAGTCCTTTATTAGAAATAAGACTAAACACAGTTTTACTTTTCTATTTAAAAATAACAAACACAGTTATACTCACCAAAAGCCTAATTCCACCGAACCCCTCGTTCTCCTGTAATAAACCAAAAATAAAAACAACAATATCCCTCACCTCTCCGTCGTTCTGTCCCACGCAATAATCCATGTCTAGGGGGAAAACAGTTTTTAACTTGGACAGTGACAAGATGCGACTGTCCAGGCTGAGAACCACCGGTGACTGAACTGCTGTGAGCACAGCCTCATTGAAAAATTCTCACGGTGCTAGTGGGGATCTCACCGAGGTCATGGCAGTTCAGCCCGGCAGGGAACGCAGCCTCAGTGACCGGAGGTAACCTCGATGACGGTCACTGAGGCTGCGCTTAAGAAAAAAAATTTAATTTTTACCACTATAATGCTGTTTTTGCCCCAGATTTTACATTATCACAAGGAAAAATAGGTAAAAATGACCGCATAATTTGTTACACAATTATGAAAATGTCAGTACCCTATATGTGGCTGCACAATACTGCTTAGCCACACGGCGAGACTCGGGAGGGAAGGAGCACTATTTTACTTATGGAGAACAAATTATCGTATACTAGTTTATGGACTCCGTATTCTGAGACCCTAAATGCCAGGACAGTAAAATCCCCCTAATTTGACGCCAATTTGGAAATTAAACCTCTGTGGGAATTTATCTACAGTTGTAGTGATGGTTTTGACTCCACGGGTGCTTTCCAGAAATGAGCAGCAATGGATGTTGCTAAGTGAAAATGTAAATATGCCATTGTAGTGCCCAGTACATTGGAGGGCCGGCAGGTTTGCATTTGCTAAAGCCCAATGGATGCTGTCCATTGCTAGTCACTCAATGGTATCCCTGGTTCAAGCTCTTAGAGAAAAGCAGTTACTGAAAATTGTAGGTCTGAAATTGTTTCTGGGGGGCCCCTGATATTAATCCAGCAGGCTCGATTTTAAAAATTTTCCAGTTTGTTGTTTAGGGAGTGGATTTCTTCCTGAAGCAACTCTATCCACATGCGTTGCACTCAGCAAAGTAGGAGGGTTTTAGGTTAAGTCATTGTGAAAAGAATGAAAGTCTATATGTCAATATGGTGGAGCAGATTAAATCTAGGACAGCAGTATGTATTGTAGATCAGTGTGATTTAGTGTATGGGTAGATGAGGTCTGCCAAGAAATACAGCTTAAACTCAGAGTAGAGAAATGACTAATTCTGTCTAAAGTGGTTTATATCAGAGGTGCAATTAGGGAATACCTCAAGATGACAACAAAGTATAACTAATTTTGAAGTCTATAGTTCTCAATGAGACATACAACACTGGGTTTCTGGAGGAAAATCGACTCTGCTGGAGGATGGAGCTAAGGCAGACTTGGGGAAGAGGGCGGCAAAGAGTTCTCCAAAAACAGCAGTAAGGCCCACCATAACAAAGAGCTCCACAGCTTCCGATCCAACTTGTTTTATTTTACCAAGGGTAACATGAGACATTGGACCCCAAAAGTTGTGGTGCGACTTGTCCTGAGTATGCTGATACCCCATATGTGGGGGTAAACCACTGTTTGGGCGCATGGCAGAGCTCGGAAGGGAAGTGTGAGGATGGATGAGGATTGGCACCCTTCCGAATCATGGAGGAGATTGGAGCTGAAAGAGAGGAAAAGTGAGGTATAAACTGCCGATAGTAGTTAGCAAATCCAAGAAATCGCTAAATTGCTTTCACTCCAAGAGGACGTGGCCAGTTGAGCACGGCAGAAACTTTTCCCGGATTCATACACAAACCAGCGTCGGAAATGAGGAAACCCAAGAAGGGTAGAGATGACTGTTCGAAGACACATTTTTCCAGTTTTGCGTACAGCCGATTCTCTCTCAAACGCTGAAGTACTTGCCGTACATCTCTTCTGTGAGTAGACAGATCTGGAGAGAACACAAGGATATCGTCCAAGTACACTACAACACAGGTGTAAAGTAGATCCCGAAAAACATCATTTACGAACACCTGGAAGACTGCGAGTGCATTGCATAAACCGAATGGCATAACCAAATATTCATAATGACCATCTCTGGTATTAAACGCAGTCTTCCACTCGTCACCGGAACTGATACGGATCAAATTATAAGCTCCTCTGAGATCCAATTTGGTAAAGATTCGTGCTCCACGTAGACGATCAAAGAGTTCTGGTATGAGAGGAAGTGGGTACTTGTTTTTGATCGTGATGGTGTTGAGACCCCGGTAGTCTATACATGGGCGAAGAGAACTTCTTCTTTTTAACGAAGAAGAACCCAGCTCCTGAAGGTGAGGAAGACTTTTGAATGAAGCCTCTGGCCAGATTCTCTTGGATATATTCGGACATGGCTTGAGTCTCGGTAGGAGACAATGGGCAAATACGACCTCTAGGTGTAGTAGAACCAGGAACAAGGTCTATCGGGCAGTCATAAGAGCGGTGCGGCGGCAAAATCTCCACTTCCTTCTTGTTAAAGACATCTGAGAAAGCGCAATAGGCTGGAGGAATTCCCACGGATTCCGAAGCAGACCGAAAGGAGGACGCAGGCTTGACGGGAAGCAGGCACCTGTTCAGACAAGACTGTCCCCATCGTAGAACATCTCCAGTACGCCAGTCCAGAGTGGGTTCGTGATCTCTCAACCAGAGTGTCCCGTCCCGCCAACTCATCCTTAATCCGTGAAGACAAACCACGCCAAAACGCTCAAACCAA
Organism: Ranitomeya imitator; assembly: GCF_032444005.1. NCBI lineage: Eukaryota > Metazoa > Chordata > Amphibia > Anura > Dendrobatidae > Ranitomeya > Ranitomeya imitator. The sequence continues at coordinate 58,698,603 of NC_091285.1, forward strand.
AGCCTCATTATTCCACCCAAGGTCTGAGGACAGAGTCCGGAAACGGATGGCGTACTGGGCTACTGAGAGAGTACCCTGGTAAAGGTTAAAGAGGGACTCAGTGGTAGAGACCAGATGACCAGGTTCATCAAAAACCTTACGAAAGGTATCCAGGAACGGATTGAGTTGGGAGACCAAAGGATCATAACGCTCCCAGAGGGGATTAACCAACGCCAAAGCCTCACCCTCCAAATGGGATACTATAAAAGCAACCTTAGCTCGGTCGGTAAGATAAAGTAGCAGAGACAATTCAAAATGCAACTGGCATTGATTAAGAAAGCCACGGCACGCTTTAGAATCCCCACCATACCGAGGAGGTCTAGCAAGTCGGGGCGAGGGTTGTGGCGCAGAGACAGGAGTGGAAACAGAGGCCACATTCTGGAGGGAGAGAAGCCGATCATTAATTGAGGCCATAAAATTCAAAATATGGGACTGAGTGTCCTGTTGTTGACCTAGCTCCTGCTGAAGGGCAACCAACTGCGGAGCAATACCAGGATCAGAAGGCTGTAAAGCCGCTAGGCGAGACTCCATATTCTTTAAAAACGACATGATCCTAGTCTGGTTTTCATGCAAAAAGAGTAACTCTTTTTGAGTGGCGGAGACTCCAGCGGGGTCCATGGCCTGATGTTACTTTGATGCTGTAAGAATCTGGCTGCACTCGGATGTCACCCGAGTGCAGTCCTATTTGAGCATGTAGATTCAAACAGGGAAAAACGGAGAGTGGACCCACTGGACCGTGACGACGAACCCCTCTCGGACGAGCTGACCAGGTGGACCGCCCCCTATACAGGGAGAGTTAAGGGCAGGCCCGTGAGGGACTATCGCCACGGAAGCTGGAGGGTCGACTGAGATCAGACGGGTACACAGCAGGCACAAAGGGAAAGAAGGAACAGAAAGGAACTACTGAGGCGAGGGAGAAGATGGGAACGCTACGGAGGCACGGAGGCTGGCAGGACAATATGGAGACACTGAGGCTGACGGGAGCAAGGAAAGGATATAGGAGCCGGGCAGGTACCGCAGAGGAAAAGGAACTGAAGGAAAACGGCAGGAACACAGGAAACAGGCAGGCACTACAGAGGGAGGAGGAGACCCAAGGTCAGAGAGCTAGGAACGCACAGAGACCACAGGTCGCCAGAAGCACTTGTAAACACAAATGAACATCAGGCACAGAGGAGCAGCAGGAAGCAGTTTACATAGCAGAGTGGGAGCTACTTCTGGGTTACAGTCCTCCAGGATGACGGAGAGGACAGGAAAGAGCGCCAACAGAGGAATCAGATGTGCGCACGCGCAGAGCTGAATGCGACGCGCGCGAGTGCACCCGGTGAGCTGCAGTGGGGAGAGGCGGCGGCAGCAGCAACGGCATGACAGGAAGGAGCGCCGTTTGATTTTTCAATGCAAAATTGGCTGGAATTGAGATTGGACGCTATGTCGTATTTGGAGTGCCACTGATGTGCCTAAACAGTGGAAATCCCCCAATTCTAACTCCAACCCTATCCCCAACACACCTCTAACCCTAATCCCAACCCTAACCATAAACCTAATCAGAAACCTAACCCTAACACACCCCTAACCCTAATCCCAATCGTAACCCTAACTTTAGCCCCAACCCTAACCCTAACTTTAGCTCTAACCCTAACTTTAGCCCTAACCCCAAGGGGTCTAGGGAGTGTTAGGTACCCCCCACGGCTACTTCTAGTTGCGCTGCTAGGTTCAGGGTTTGCGGTCAGTACAGGGACCACCTTCTCCAGAGTCCGTCTCATGCTGCTCTTAGGCCACCAGATCATAACAGGCCCACAGAGTCATGTGAGGTTTGGCTTTTGCAGGACCAATTGACGTTTTTATTGGTACCATTTTCGGGCACATAACATTTTTTGACCGCTTTTTATTACAATTTTTGTGAGGCAGAATGAACAAAAAACAGCAATTCATCAATTTCTTTTGGGGGGCGTTTTGGTAAAATTGATAAAGCAGTTTTATTCTTCGGGTCAGTACGATTACAGCGATACCTCATTTATATCTTCTTTTATGTTTTTGCGCTTTTATACAATGAAAACTATTTTATATTAAAATAATATATTTTTGCATCGCTTTATTCTGAGAGCTGTAACTTTTTATTTTTCCGCTGATGGAGCTATATGGTGGCTTGTTTTTTTTTGGGACAAGATGACGTTTTCAGTGGTACCACGTTTATTTATATCCATCTTTTTGATTGCGTGTTCTTCCACTTTTTGTTCGGCGGTATGATGGTAAAGCATTGTTTTTTGGCTTTTTTTAATGGTGTTTACTAAAGGGGTCAATTTGTGGGACAGGTTTATAGGTCGGGTCATTACGGACGCGACAATTCCAAATATGTGTACTTTTATTGTTTAGATTTTTTTTAATTCAAATATTTATTTAGTAATAGAATAAATATTGACTTTTGTAATTATTTTTTTAAAATATTTTTACAATTATTTAAAAAAAAAAAAAAGTTTATTTCATTCTTACTTTTACACTGTGTCCCACTATGGGACACACATTTTGTACAGGCTGATCGCCTCTATAGCATGCAGATCTGGTCTGTGACGGCTCCTGGTACTTAGTGCCGGGTGTCAGCTTTGACAATCAGCTGACACCCGGCCCCGATAGGCAGCACACCACCCATGTGCCCAGCCGATCGGCTACGACGTACTATCCCATCCATGGTCAGACGGGCCCAGCCCACATGGACGGGATAGTACGTCGGATGTCAGAAAGGGGTTAATTTAAAGTTTAGTAGTTTTCCAAAATTAATCCAGATTGTGAAAACCCCACAGGGGTGTGCCAGAGAATGTCAGAGGGGGCAATTGATGCTGGAGGGGTGTGGTAGACAGGATGATGGAATGAATGGATGATGAGTTTTGTGGTATAGTACATTAGAAGGGCATGTTAGACATGTGAATTAGTGGACAGAATGTTGGTGTAAAAGAATGTAGGGAGGAAAAGAAATATTAAAGGTGAGAAAAAAAGGAGAGAAAAAAAGAGAAGAACATAAAAAAGGAGAAACAAAGAAAAGAAAGGACACAAAAAAAGGAGGAAAACAAAGGTGGACCGGCAGGGGGAGAAGAAGAGGAAAGGGTATAAGGATGTGACAGAGACTGTCATGTTCCTGCCCCTGAAGATAACTATTGTGTAGTGTGAATACTATCATGTGTTTTTACAATGTTTGATAGTGTCATATGAGATCTGAAATGTAGAGTGTAATGTAACTAATGTATAGTGTTATAGGTACTGATGTTGCTGTGTGGGTATTACAAAGGTAATGCCTAAGGTAACTGGTAGACAAAGCTCAATTATAGGGAAAGTATAGGCTATACTTTAGTGCTTAGTATAGCGATATGCAAATTGCCTCTTCAGAGAAAAAGAGGACTTTAACTCTATAGCGCCACCGGTTGGAAGTAGCGATCCTATAAGTCACAATCAACCCTTTAACGAGTCGTGCAATATGACTTAGGATAAAAGCCAAATTAGTATCTCAATTCGCAGACACGGTGTTTCGGACTGTTGACCCTCGTCAGTGCGAAGTATGAGAACTGATTTGGCTAGGTGAGAGGCTCTGGACTGAGGTCTAAGGGGTAAGGTTTCTCCTTATGGAGAGTGACATACCAGCTCTGGCTTGTCAAAGTAAGGAGGCTTATTCGCCGTGCAATGCTCCTCTGGGAAATATAATATGCAAATTGCTTCTTCAGAGAGAAAAAGTATAGCGATAGACAGTTACCGTAGGTACAGTAGGGCAAGATACGGTTAATATTTTGGGAATATCCCAGATTGGGAGGAGCTAGGGCAAGTAGAAAAGGGAACTACTTCCTACATAGTTAGTAAGGCCGAAAAAAGACATTTGTCCATCCAGTTCAGCCTATATTCCATCATAATAAATCCCCAGATCTACGTCCTTCTACAGAACCTAATAATTGTATGATACAATATTGTTCTGCTCCAGGAAGACATCCAGGCCTCTCTTGAACCCCTCGACTGAGTTCGCCATCACCACCTCCTCAGGCAAGCAATTCCAGATTCTCACTGCCCTAGCAGTAAAGAATCCTCTTCTATGTTGGTGGAAAAACCTTCTCTCCTCCAGACGCAAAGAATGCCCCCTTGTGCCCGTCACCTTCCTTGGTATAAACAGATCCTCAGCGAGATATTTGTATTGTCCCCTTATATACTTATACATGGTTATTAGATCGCCCCTCAGTCGTCTTTTTTCTAGACTAAATAATCCTAATTTCGCTAATCTATCTGGGTATTGTAGTTCTCCCATCCCCTTTATTAATTTTGTTGCCCTCCTTTGTACTCTCTCTAGTTCCATTATATCCTTCCTGAGCACCGGTGCCCAAAACTGGACACAGTACTCCATGTGCGGTCTAACTAGGGATTTGTACAGAGGCAGTATAATGCTCTCATCATGTGTATCCAGACCTCTTTTAATGCACCCCATGATCCTGTTTACCTTGGCAGCTGCTGCCTGGCACTGGCTGCTCCAGGTAAGTTTATCATTAACTAGGATCCCCAAGTCCTTCTCCCTGTCAGATTTACCCAGTGGTTTCCCGTTCAGTGTGTAATGGTGATATTGATTCCTAGATTAGTGAGTATGAGTTACAGAGAGTTAGAGTGTTTGTGAGGGACACGGCGAAGTTCAAGGTGCAATGAGCTGGAAGCTCGTTAAGTACGTATTGTTCTGAGGTATGAGATTGTGACAAATTTCCTGTGAACCTTTTTGCAACATCTGGAGCCTACAGCCCAAACTAAGCACTAAGGAGAGTGCCTTAATCCCTTCCATACAGAGGAAGCCAGACGGGGAACCGCGTGAGGGAAACGTAGCGGATCTCAGGAATACTGCGATGCCGAATTGGGAATCCCTATGGCTAACAGGACTTGTTGAAGTACAGATAGACACAGCTGTGTACTGTGTTGATAGGACAAGAACCAGAGGGTGCTGTGCCCGATACTGCGTGTTAAAGACTGATCTACTTGAACTGTCCAGTAAAGTTGAACTTGTTAAAAGGACACAGATGTCCACTGATATGTATCTGGCTGGTCCTGGAACTGAGGACGTGGAGACAGTGAATGCATGTGGAAAAGCCGTGGAGACACCATCACGTGTTTCTCAACGCAAGCAATTGGCATAGGTGGTTTTCCTTTTTGGATGCTGCCCTTCCCATGGTTGTTCATTCCCGGTGAAAGACCTGGCTAGTTATTGCTTGCGTTGAGAAACACGTGATAGTGTCTCCGTGGCTTTTCTACATGCATTTGCATATTTCCCATAAGGGATGGGGCAGTGTTCTGGATCACTGCGTTGAGAAACACGTGATGGTGTCTCCGCGGTGTGGGATGTTTTGATCTCCCCGAGGTCATTCATCCTTATGTTTATAGTCCTTTCACAAGGCACTGCTCCTAATAGCCAGTTTCCTACTCCACACTGATGAGGGGCAACTACCCCGAAACAGTCGTCTGTGGATGGATACCATGTTTTGGCATAGGTGGTTTTCCTTTTTGGATGCTGCCCTTCTCGTGGTTGTTCCTTCCCGGTGAAAGACCTGGCTATTTATTGCTTGCATTGAGAAACACGGGATGGGGGGGGGGGCGTGGCCAGCAGCCGAAGGAGGAAGACGTGTCTCCTGTGCTCCACAGATAGCTGCCTTAATCTATCAAATCCCAAGCTTCACAAAGCCCATCCACATCATCACAGAGGGATATTCATCTCCCTAATGATCTGGGAGCCTGCTTTTGGCTGGATTAGTCATAAATATAGACGGAGCCTGCTGTGGAGATCTGAGGCCTGCAGGCAGGCCCGAAGCCCGCTCGAGGTACTCCCTCCCGCACCCTGAATGGCGCGCTGAACCTGGTGCCTCCTCCCCCTGTAGGGAAACAGTTATAAGCAGGGTGAAAGGTGACCCCCGTGAAGCATCCAATACCCCCGACGCTTCTCTGTGGAGGCATCGACGACTGGTGACTGGAGGCCGCGGTCGCTTTAAGGCGCCTCCCGCCCGCCATACTCGGCACAGTTTCCCGCCACTGATCTGCCTATCCTGCAGTGAGTGCGCGAAGTGTAGAGGGCCATCGCTACTTACTTGCCCGGTGGTGCTCCGGAACGGTCCCCCTGAGGCGGTGTCCGTTCTCTTGGCCTGCCTCCTGCCGTGTGATCCACTGCAGCGGCTGCCGGCGGTGAGCGGTAAAGAGGATTCCATCCGACTGGCAGGGACGGCGGGGGGCGGACGTCCATAGCCTCCGTCCACCTGGACTTAGATCGCTTGGAGGAGACGCCCACACCTGACGGGCACGGAGGGAATCCCCATCAGCCGAAGAGGACAGGAGACGCTGCGGGTTGGCGACGGAGGAGAACCACGTGGTGCCCAGCGGAGGAGCGGCGGCAAGGCCAGTGAGGAGACGGCAGCATCGAGGCGTCGGTGACCGGGTCCCCACGGAGGTGCTCAGTCCGGACACCTCACGAGACCGACCGGCGCTGGGGCGCTGCACACACAGCAACCTCCGGCGGTGAGGTAAGAAGTACCGGGCCCAGCACTCGGACTACATAGACTGCAACCTAACAGCAGCAGCGCGGTTGTGGCTGACAACCCCGAGGAGGTGGGAACAACAGCGCACAGTCCGCGCAGCTGATACCGACAACTGGCCTTCCCCTCAGTGCTCCGGGGATTAACAGATAAGGGCCCACGCTGCTCATCCCCCCCCCCCTCGCTTTGTTCTCCTGGCCCCCACCTGCTCCAGACATCAGCGTTTATCATCAGAAAGGGGGGCCAGCACCTCCGGGCTGATTTCTTCTCACATTAACTCTTGTGCCTTCACCCTCCCCTCCCTGGGGACCCTGACGGATTAGGAGGGAATAGCTGCACACATAAGCAAACAAAGGTTCAGCAGCCTACAGGAAAACTGCATTATCAGCTCTGCCCTCAGGCAGTGAAGCACAATAAGGGTACCGTCTCACAGTGGCACTTTTGTCGCTACAACGGTACGATTCGTGATGTTCCAGCGATATCCATACGATATCACTGTGTCTGACACGCAGCAGCGATCAGGGACCCTGCTGAGAATCGTACGTCGTAGCAGATCGTTTGGAACATTCTTTCGTCGCTGGATCTCCCACTGTCATCGCTGGATGGGTGTGTGTGACACCGATCCAGCGATGCGTTCGCTTGTAACCAGGGTAAACATCGGGTTACTAAGCGCAGGGCCGCGCTTAGTAACCCGATGTTTATCCTGGTTACCATCGTAAATGTAAAAAAAACAAACAGTACATACTTACATTCCGGTGTCCGTCAGGTCCCTTGCCGTCTGCTTCCCGCACTGACTGACTGCCGGCCGTAAAGTGAAAGCAGAGCACAGCGCGCTGTGCTGTGCTTTCACTTTACGGCCGGCAGTCAGTCAGTGCGGGAAGCAGACGGCAAGGGACAGACACCGGAATGTAAGTATGTAGTGGTTGTTTTTTTTAACGCTGGTAACCAGGGTAAACATCGGGTTACTAAGCGCGTCCCTGCGCTTAGTAACCCGATTTTTACCCTGGTTACCCGGGGACCTCGGCATCGTTGGTCGCTGGAGAGCTGTCTGTGTGACAGCTCTCCAGCGACCACACAACGACTTACCAACGATCACGGCCAGGTCGTATCGCTGGTCGTGATCGTTGGTAAATCTTATAGTGTGACGGTACCCTAACGCTGTTTGGTTAACCCTTTGCTGCCCAGCTCATTCCCTCTGAGATTTTAAAACTGGAAGGAAGACCTGGGGTCTGAATACTGCGAATAATTATGTTAGAAACTCCTGGTAATTTACCTGGCCCGGTTATTGGGATTCCCCCGAGCTAGCCCCCATCTCTGGGGTCGCTGAGGCGCCCCATACCCTACCATAAGCGCCATCTGCTAATACTAGAACTGACCTCCCCCCCCATCTGAACTCGGTCTACCTGATCTACTAAGAACCCCACTGCAGCGCCCTCCTCTAATACCTTCTTAAAGGATCCATCCACACATCGGGGTCCTACTATAGTACTCTCTCTCTCCCCTACTCCTACTCACATAACATAGGATGTAACTACCATTAAGAGGAGCCGGAGGGATTGGGGAGTTTTCTACTATCTTTGACTTGCAGCAAACTTACCTACAATGGTCAAATCCGCACAAAAATCAACAAGATCGAACTCTAGATCCGTTAGCTCTACACCTCAAGCTGACATAGAAAAATTCTTAAAGAAACAAAACAACTCAATCATCACCACTAAACCTCCCCAATCGCAAGAGAGGGACATGGAGACTCACACAGAATCTGAATGTGAAAGTGATGGAGATACAGACGATCAGGGCAGAGGTGATCAGGTTACCAGATCATTTATCAAGAGAATCCTAAGCAAAACATTGGATCCTATAGGTAAAGATCTCTCAACTATCAAACAAGACCTTAACCAACTGGGTCATAGAATAAAAGTGGTAGAAGCCTCCCAATCAGAATTAGCCCAATGCACTAACTCCTCCCTGAACTGCCATGTTCAACAGGAAGAGCACATAAATCGAATTTATAACATACTAGAAGACCATGAAAACAGGGAGAGAAGAAATAATCTCAGACTAAAAGGCGTTCCAGAATCGATTCTCCCAGAAGCATTGATCCCTACCGCCATTGAAATTTTTCGTTCAATCCTCAACCCATCAGACCCTCTCGAGATTGATCTAGTGAGAGTTCACAGAGCTCTGAGACCAAAACCGAAACCTGATGAGACACCACGAGATGTCCTTTGCCGCTTTCTTGATTATAGAACCAAAGATCTGTTACTAAAAAGAGCCAGAGAGGCGGAATCCATCACTCATGGAGGAACTCCAATCCAAATCTTTCAAGACCTCTCTGCCTCTACCCTTTATAAGAGATGTCTCTTGAGACCCTTCACTTCTGTTCTCCAACAGAGACACTACCCCTACCGCTGGCTATTCCCCTTTGGCATCTCCATATCGGCTAAAGACCGGAAATTCCTGATCAGATCTACAGCTGATATCAAAAATGTCTGCAAGGAATTAGAGATCCAACTCGATCAACCACTCATCTTGGAGACTGTCCATGAAACCCACAGGCTGAGGCCTCTTCCTGTGCCCCTCCCTTGGCAAGATTCCTCAGCCTCCAAATCCGCTCGATCCAAGCGACGTTCCTCCAAGACTACATCGCCAAGAGACAGAGATCAAGACCCAGACTGATTAAGCTCAAGGGCAGGATGAAGAAAAATTGAAAGAAAGTGAAAATTTCTGTTATCTTTTGCTCTTTCACATATATCTCTTGAATTCATATGATTCTTGCTTCAGAGTTTATTGATTTTTTGCTGTTTTCCCCTCGATCTGTAAAGATTTGTAGTTATGTAGCGCTCTTGCTGCAATCATTGGAGTATTAGAACTCTAATATTTTGTTGTTATATTTGACTCCCCCTCTAACCTCCTTCTCCATCCCCCCTACCAAAGCTATGAAAAATTTCATACTACTTAACGTTGCCCCCTCTTATTTACTATGTTCTATATACTTTGTTTTCTCATGTTTCTATGATTCTAATTTTTTCTCTTTTCCATCCATCCTCATTCCTGGACACCCCTCTTCTCCTCAGGATCTGCGGGACGAGCCATCCCTCCGCTTGAATTGCTCTATACCCCACACATTATGGCGGTAAACCGTAAGTCTTTTCAGGTTATATCACATAACGTACACGGACTAAACTCCCCAATTCCCAGGTCGCAAACCTTAAATTCCTTCAAAAAATCTAAATATGACATTCTACTCTTACAAGAGACCCATTTTACTAAAGATAAAACCCCTTCATTCGAAAAATGTTTCTTCGACAGGTGGTTTCATTCTACTTCCCCCCCCAAAAAAATCGAGAGGCATTTCAATAGTTTTTGCAAGAGATATCCCTTTCCTTCTCGTAGAATGTCTATCGGACCCCGAAGGCCGTTATATTTTTATCAAAGGCCTCATAGCCGGCAATATGGTCACTGTAGGCAACATATACGCTCCTAATAAACATCATCTGAAATGGCTACGCAAAGCCTTAACCAAATTACGAACATTCCAGGAAGGCGCGGTTATTTTAGGAGGCGACCTTAATGTAGCATTAGATCCCACCCTAGACACCTCAACCAAAAAAAGCTCCATCTCCTTAAAGGATCTGACCCGTCTCAAATCACTTATCCATTCCCTCGAATTGGTCGATGCCTGGCGCTACTTACACCCAACCGATATTGACTACACCTTTTATTCACATCCTCACAACTCCTATCATCGTCTGGATTACATTTTACTCTCTAGACCCCTCCTCCATTCTACCATAAGCATAAATATAATTCCCGCTATCCACTCTGACCACTCTATAGTCCTAATTAACCTAGAATTTCACAAATCTTACTCTAACTCTAGGACATGGAGGCTTAATGAATCGTTATTACAACGAGAAGATGTCAAAAGCCGTATCCGTGAATCACTTCAAGAATTTTTTAAACTTAATACCATTCCTGATATTGACCCTCCACTATTGTGGGAGGCCCATAAGGCCAAGATTCGCGGAATATTCATTTCAATTGCCTCGTTCTTAAATAAACAGAAAAAAGCAGAAATCCTAGCCCTGTATAATGATATTGTAGCCTTGGATGCTTGTCATAAGAAAGAATTATCAAATGACGTACTTTCTCAACTCACGAAAAAGCGCCAGTCTCTAAAAAATCTATTAAATGTTCGCACCTCCAAATACTACTTATCCTGGAAGAACAACATTTTTGCTCATGGAGATAAAGCCTCTAAACTTATGATCTCCTTGATCAAAAAACGCCAGGCTCGAACATTTATCCATAAAATCAAATCTACAGACGGTCAGACTATGCAACAATACAATCACATCACAGATGTCTTTTTGACCTTTTTTAAGGATTTATATCAACTTCGTCAAAACGATTCAAAGGAAGACAAAAATCAAAGGTACTCCAAAATCCAAGCTTTTCTATCCTCCCTACACCTCCCCCAACTCTCTGCCCTCCAACAAGAATGCCTGCTCAGACCTTTTGACCTCTCTGAAATACAGTCCACCCTGTCTGGGAAGGCAAAGGGGAAATCCCCGGGCCCGGACGGTCTTCCCAAAATATATTACAAATCTTTCTTTGACATTTTGGGTCCCCACCTAGTAAATGTTTGCAATGCAATTCTGGGGGGGAAATCTTTCCCCTCCCAAGCGCTAGAAGCCCACATTTCCCTCCTTCATAAAGAAGGGAAAGACCCAGAAAGTTGTGGAAGCTACAGGCCTATTTCACTGCTTAATGTGGACTTAAAAATGTATGCAAGTCTTATTGCAAAGAGACTAGCGGAGCTACTACCACAACTCATTTCACCCAACCAGACGGGCTTTGTGGCAGGCCGGGAGGGGAGGGACAACACCTCCAGAATTCTACACCTGATTCAATATGCAAAAATTCATGGGACTCCTCTTGTTTTATTAGGGACAGATGCCGAAAAAGCCTTTGACAGGGTGGACTGGACATTCCTACGCGAATCTCTTCTCGCATTTCATATCCCCCCTCAGTTGGTGGACGCAATTTTTCAGATGTACACCACCCCCTCAGCCCGATTAAAAATTAATAACTTATTATCAGACCCCTTCTATATCCAAAATGGTACGAGGCAGGGATGTCCCCTCTCTCCGATCTTATATGTGCTGGCTATGGAGCCTCTTATCCAATGCATCCAACATGATGCAGATATCAAAGGGATTCAAGTAGGCGGCTTCCATCACAAGTCCGCAGCATTCGCAGACGATCTCCTGGTAGTGCTGTCTGATCCGGGGAGGGGTATCCCTGCCTTCGTCTGCACATTAGAGCTTTATGGGGAACTATCCAACTACAAAATCAACACCACAAAGTCGGAAGCATTGAGCCTCAACATTAACAAATCCGAAATAGATACACTGAAAAAATTGTACCCTTTCAAGTGGCCCCCCAAATTCATTACAAATCTGGGTATCAAAATTGGGAGGTCGATGGGAGAGCTCTTGGAATTCAATATTATGCCCTTACTAAAACAGGCTACTTCCACGGTCAACTCCTGGAAAGCCCCCTTCCTTTCCTGGATGGGTAGAAAAAATCTGCTGAAAAGCATTATATTACCTAAATTCCTATATCTCTTTCAGATGCTCCCTATCTACATTCCAAAACACTATTTGGCCAAAATTAATTCCTTCTTCATCAACTTCATTTGGAACAATAAACGCCCTCGAATCAATTCTACCATATTAGCTTTACCAAAATCAGAAGGGGGCATGAGCTTCCCTGATATCTTCCAATATTATAAAGCCGCTATGCTCACTAGAGTAGTTGACTGGATCAGAAGACCCATTGAAAAGCTATGGCTGCCCATTGAAGAACACCTCGCTCCTATGCCTCTGAGAACCATAGCGCTACTACATGACTACTCCAACTTAAATCAACTTCTTTCTAACGAATTGACAACAGCTATACTCAAAATTTGGAGAACCGAATTTCCTAAACTGACACCACCTATCTCCCCAATTCTGACAATACAGGACGTCATTGGCCCGATCCCTCTTAAATTACCCCATGGGGACGTGCCCAGATCACCGCTACCAATTGATGTCTTTTTTATTGAGGGCTCAATGATGAGCTTCCCAGAATTCCAGGCATCTAATCCCCAATTAAACATCACTTTCCTTCACTATAAAATATTGATGGATTATTGCTATAAAAAAAAAGATCAGCTTAATCTATTCCGCCCAATCACACCCTTTGAACAACTCTGTGCTCAACATAACCCACCAAAAAAGGTTTTATCTATACTCTACAAAACTCTGATTACCAAAAAAGCCGTTGCCAAGAGAGCATTCATAGGACTCTGGGAACGGGATCTCAATATTTCGTTCACACAAGACCATCTATAATAAATCACACGGACCTTCCCAATGTGTGAAGTTACAAGAAAACTCCTACAAAGTGATATCAAGATGGTACCGCCCCCCCCCCCCCCTCTCAGATACACCTGTGGCATCCACCCACTTCCGAGACATGCTGGAGGTGCGGCACCGATGCAGGTTCCTACCTACATATTTGGTGGTCTTGTCCAAAAATCATGCTCTTTTGGCAACTAATAGCAGATATTATATCCTCGGTACTAGGCAGAGTTCCATCCCTAGACCCTCAGTCTGTGCTACTTAACTTCCCCCTTTGGCCCAAAGAATCTCAAATTTCCAAACTGGCTGGTAATATTATAGCGGCTGGAAAATACCTAATTCCCTCCCTATGGAAGTCTACTCTTATCCCCACAAAAAAGCAAGTCCTAGATAAAATAGATCTATTATACTACACAGCCGAATTAGTAGCTAACACTCAAGAGTCTCTCGCTTCTTTCCGGAACATATGGGAGCCGTGGTCCGTGTACCGTTCCAGCCCTGACTTTTTATCTAATACCTCAATAACCGCAGACAACTAATTGATTAATATTCTCTTCCAAGTAGTATCACTCATGGGATGGCTCGCCCTGGAATATCACCCTATCCTGGATCATCACCTCCTTCCAGATCCTCTCCTCCCCCCTCCCCTTAACTCTCTCTCCTCCCTCTCACTCTCCCCCTTCGTCTTTCTCTTTTCCATTATCCCAGGTTGCTGACATGCATAGCTCCAAGGCTAATCAAAATCTACTATGACTCACTCCCTTTTTCTTGGACCTCTCAAGTTAGCCCATCAGTTAATAGTTATAATTGGGTCCTTTAGTCACGTTCAATTTAACTTTTTGTGATTCTACATGATTATCTGTTTCTCCTTGCGGGTGTTGTATTGTCGTACACCTGGTTCGTGTAATCTGTGTCTTTTTCCTTTCCTGTATTATACCTTTTTCATTAATAAAAAGAAAGTTGAAAGAAAGAAAGAGAAACACGGGATGGTGTCTCCGCGGCTTTTATACATGCATTTGCATATTTCCCATAAGGGATGGGGGCAGTGTTCTGGATCACTGCGTTGAGAAACACGTGATGGTGTTTCAGCGGTGTTGTATTTTTTGTTCTTCCCGAGGTCATTCATCCTTATGTTTATAGTCCTTTTACTAGGCACTGCTCTTAATAGCCAGTTTCCTACTCCACACTGATGAGGGGCAAATACCCCAAAACAGCTGTCTGTGGATGGATACCATGTTTTGGCATAGGTGGTTTTCCTTTTTGGATGCTGCCCTTCCCGTGGTTGTTCATTCCAGGTGAAAGACCTGGCTATTTATTGCTTGCGTTGAGAAATACGTGATGGTGTTTCTGCGGCTTTTCTACATGCATTTGCATATTTCCCATAAGGGATGGGGGCAGTGTTCTGGATCACTGCGTTGAGAAACACGTTATGGTGTCTCCGCGGTGTTGGATGTTTTGATCTCCCCGAGGTCATTCATCCTTATGTTTATAGTCCTTTTACTAGGCACTGCTCCTAATAGCCAGTTTCCTACTCCACACTGATGAGGGGCAAATACCCCGAAACAGCTGTCTGTGGATGGATACCATGTTTTGCCATAGGTGGTTTTCCTTTTTGGATGCTGCCCCTCCCGTGGTTGTTCCTTCCCGGTGAAAGACTCATCAGTAAATAAGACTGTTTGAAAATTAGTCTTCATGTATGTCTGGGCCCTCTGCAACCATTTCTGCTTGTGAACACTGTTTAGGGGTGACCAAATAGTAGGTTTATGCACCACAGCAAGCCTTTGAAGGATCCTACACCTTGAGGTTGGAGGGACTCCAGAGGCACCAGCAGCTTCAAAAATCTGTTTGCTGCTTTGTAATGGAATTTTGGCAGCTGCTCTCTTAATCCAATGAATTTGTCTGGCAGAAACCTTCCTCATTATGCCTTTATCTGCATGAACTCTGTCTGAGCTCTGTTTCAGTCACAAATCTCTTCACAGTATGATGATCACTCTTAAGTTTTTGTGAAATATCTAATGTTTCCATACCTTGTCCAAGGCATTGCACTATTTAACACTTTTCAGCAGCAGAGAGATCCATTTTATTTCCCATATTGCTAGAAACCTGTGGCCTGCTTAATAATGTGGAACATCATTTTTAAGTAGTTTTCCATTAATTAGAATCACCTGGAAAACTAATTATCACATGTGTTTAAGATTGATTTCAGTGATCCATTGAGTCCCATGACTCAATACAATCCATGAGTTTATTTGAAAAACAAAACAATTAAATCTTTATGAAACTTAAATCCAATTTGCATAATAATTTGAAACACGGTGTATAGTCTGCTCTCATTTCATATTCTGCATATCTGGGCAGCACGGTGGCGCAGTGGTTAGCACAGCAGCCTTGCAGCGCTGGGGTCCTGGGTTCTAATCCCACCCAGGACAATATCTGCAAAGAGTTTGTATGTTCTCTCCGTGTTTGCGTGGGTTTCCTCCAGGCACTCCGGTTTCCTCCCACATTCCAAAAACATACTGATAGGGATTCTAGATTGTGATCCCCATCGGGGACAGTGATGATAATGTGTGCAAAACTGTAAAGCGCTGCGGAATATGTTAGCGCTATATAAAAATAAAGATTATTATTATTATTATCATCATAATATTGTTCTAACATTTTCTCTATCGCTATAAATTTTGTGTACGAATTTGTGCATTTTTGCCTTTTGGATAAAAAAACGCTTATTAAAGTGTGACCCATATCTCACTTTACTATTCTTGCACCTGCACTTTGTGGTATATTAGGTGGTTTAAGGTAATGACATATAGTCACATGTTCTGCAATTGTATCCTATATATGTGGTATTTTGTATTATGTTAGTATGTATATTCTAAGGGCAGCAATGCCTGAAACGAGTAAGATCGGCTGTTATTTTAACCATGGATATCCTTTCCCTTTTTTTAATCAATGAAATAAAAGCAAGTTTTATGCCACTCCTGTACCGATCCGAAATTCCTTTTTCTTCAACTAAGGATGGTTAGTTTGAAATGCGTCTGCCCTTACTCTACGTCTGGAGTGTTTATGGATTTGCAATAAAATAGGGATTTTTACGAGGACCTCTTGGTGGATGTACTTTGCTTTTCTCTAGCGTATTAGATGGTTATATGTCTATAGGGGCATGCCAGAGAATGTCAGAGGTGGGCAATTGATGCTGGAGAGGGGGTGGAACAGGATGATAGAATGAATGGATGATGAGTTTTGTAATTTAAGTAAATTTGTAATTTAAGCAAATTGGTGACCACTTATATAGATACTACTACAGTAGTGATTAGTGGTTTGGAGACAAATGACTTCTAAACATAGGCCTAAGAAACCAGAGAATGGAACTTTTAACAGTATGATAGATAAAGGACATATAAGAACATAGTTAGAGGATATTTTTAATTTTGGTTGAAATGCTGATTTGTAATAAAAAAGCTGGATTCTCCCAGACGTCACTCAGGTACTCTTATACGTACATATTTTCCTTGGTTTGTAAAGATTTCTCACTAAGTTCAAAAATCTTCACCATGGATCGCACATACATCGACCCTGTGCTGTTTCCTCTTTCACTTCTCTCCACTGTAATTTTAAACAAGGTGCTGCAAATGAATAAATTACATATATTAGATTGATATATAAGCATACACGCAGTGGCTTGCAAGAGTATTCACCCCTTTGGGCATTTTTCGTGCTTTGCTACATCACAACCTGGAATTTCGTTTTGTTTTAGGGTTTGCATCAGTTCATGTAAAGAGCATGCCTACACCTGTGAACATTTGGTTTTCTTTTTTTTGTGAAGCAAACAACAAACAGGACAAAACAACTGAAAACTTCAGTGTGCATAACTATTCACCCCGCTAAAGTCCAGTACTTTGTAGAGCCTCCTTTTGCAGAAATTACAGCTGCAAGTCGCTTTTAATAAGTCTCTATGAGCTTTTCACATCTTGCCACTGGTTATTTTGCCCATTCCTCAAGGCAAAACTGCTCTAGCTCCTTCAAGTTTAGATGGTTTCCACTGGTGAACAGTAGAGTTGAGCGAATTTGTTCGGGTTCCCTGTTATTCAGCAAGCTATAGCGCTTACCGAAAAAGTTGCAGAGGGAACCCAGCTTCCTGGATCAGCTGATCGGCACCGCAGCTGCATGTGAGTCGCCCACCAGGGCCGTGGGGTACTCAGTACCGGTCTGGTACTTAACCCCTTTCTGACATCGGACGTACTATCCCGTCGAGGTGGGGTGGGCCCCTATGACCACGGATGGGATAGTACGTCCAGTGCGGGGGGAGCGCAGCCGATCGCGGCCGGGTGTCAGCTGCCTATCGCAGCTGACATCCGGCACTATGTGCCAGGAGCGGTCATGGACCGCCCCCGGCACATTAACCCCTGGCACACCGCGATCAAAGATGATCGCGATGTGCCGGCGGTGCAGGGAAGCATCGCGCAGGGAGGGGGCTCCCTGCGGGCTTCCCTGAGACCCCCGCAGCAACGCAATGTGATCGCGTTGCTGCGAGGGTCTTACCACCCTCCCTGCCTGCTCCAGGCCCGGATCCAAGATGGCCGCGGATCCGGGTCCTGCAGGGAGGGAGGTGGCTTCACAGAGCCTGCTCAGAGCAGGCACTGTGAAGGCTGTACTGCTCTAAGTGAGATCAGTGATCTGACAGAGTGCTGTGCACACTGTCAAATCACTGATCTGTGATGTCCCCCCCTGGGACAAAGTAAAAAAGTTTAAAAAAAAATTTCCAAATGTGTAAAAAAAAAAAAAAAAAAAAAAATATTCCTAAATAATGAAAAAAATATATATATATTATTCCCATAAATACATTTCTTTATCTAAATAAATAAAAAAAAACAATAAAAGTACATATATTTAGTATCGCCGCGTCCGTAACGGCCCGACCTATAAAACTGGCCCACTAGTTAACCCCTTCAGTAAACACCGTAAGAAAAAAAAAAAAAAAAACGAGGCAAAAAACAACGCTTTATTATCATACCGCCGAACAAAAAGTGGAATAACACGCGATCAAAAAGACAGATATAAATAACCATGGTATCACTGAAAGCGTCATCTTGTCCCGCAAAAAAAGATCCGCAATACAGCATCATCAGCAAAAAAATTAAAAAGTTATAGTCCTGAGAATAAAGCGATGCAAAAATAATTATTTTTTCTATAAAATAGTTTTTATCGTATAAAAGCGCCAAAACATAAAAAAAGATATAAATGAGGTGTCGCTGTAATCGTACTGACCCGAAGAATAAAACTGCTTTATCAATTTTACCAAACGCGGAACGGTATAAACGCCTCCCCCAAAAGAAATTCATGAATAGCTGGTTTTTGGTCATTCTGCCTCACAAAAATCGGAATAAAAAGCGATCAAAAAATGTCACGTGCCCGAAAATGTTACCAATAAAAACGTCAACTCGTCCCGCAAAAAACAAGACCTCACATGACTCTGTGGACCACAATATGGAAAAATTATAGCTCTCAAAATGTGGTAATGCAAAAAATATTTTTTGCAATAAAAAGTGTCTTTCAGTGTGTGACGGCTGCCAATCATAAAAATCCGATATAAAAAAACCCACTATAAAAGTAAATCAAACCCCCCTTCATCACCCCCTTAGTTAGGGAAAAATTAAAAAAAATGTATTTATTTCCATTTTCCCATTAGGGCTAGGGCTAGGGTTAGGGCTAGGGTTAGGGCTAGGGTTAGGGTTAGGGCTGGGGTTAGGGTTAGGGCTAGGGTTAGGGTTACGGCTAGGGTTAGGGTTAGGGCTAGGGTTAGGGTTAGGGCTAGAGTTAGGGTTAGGGCTAGGGTTAGGGCTAGGGCTACAGTTTGGGTTGGGGCTAAAGTTACAGTTAGGGTTTAGATTACATTTACAGTTGGGAATAGGGTTGGGATTAGGGTTAGGGGTGTGTCAGCGTTAGAGGTGTGGTTAGGGTTACCGTTGGAATTAGGGTTAGGGGTGTGTTTGGATTAGGGTTTCAGTTATAATTGGGGGGTTTCCACTGTTTAGGCACATCAGGGGGTCTCCAAACGCGACATGGCGTCCGATCTCAATTCCAGCCAATTCTGCGTTGAAAAAGTTAAACAGTGCTTCTTCCCTTCCGAGCTCTCCCGTGTGCCCAAACAGGGGTTTACCCCAACATATGGGGTATCAGCGTACTCAGGACAAATAGCACAACAACTGTTGGGGTCCAATTTCTCCTGTTACCCTTGGGAAAATACAAAACTGGGGGCTAAAAAATAATTTTTGTGGGAAAAAGATTTTTTATTTTTACGGCTCTGCGTTATAAACTGTAGTGAAACACTTGGGGGTTCAAAGTTCTCACAACACCTCTAGATAAGTTCCCTGGGGGGTCTAGTTTCTAATATGGGGTCACTTGTGGGGGGTTTCTACTGTTTAGGTACATTAGGGGTTCTGCAAACGCAATGTGACGCCTGCAGACCATTCCATCTAAGTCTGCATTCCAAATGGCACTCCTTCCCTTCCGAGCCCTCCCATGCGCCCAAACGGTGGTTCCCCCCAACATATGGGGTATCAACGTACTCAGGACAAATTGGACAACAACTTTTGGGGTCGAATTTCTCCTCTTACCCTCGGGAAAATACAAAACTGGGGGCTAAAAAATAATTTTGGGGGGAAAGATTTTTTTTTTAATTTTCACGGCTCTGCGTTATAAACTGTAGTGAAACACTTGGGGGTTCAAAGTTCTCACAACACATCTAGATAAGTTCCCTGGGGGGTCTAGTTTCCAAAATGGTGTCACTTGTGGGGGGTTTCTACTGTTTAGGTACATTAGGGGCTCTGCAAATGCAATGTGACACCTGCAGACCATTCCATCTAAGTCTGCATTCCAAATGGAGCTCCTTCCCTTCCGAGCCCTCCCATGCGCCTAAACAGTGGTTCCCCACACATATGGGGTATCAGCGCACTCAGGACAAATTGGACAACAAATTTTGGGGTCCAATTTCTCCTGTTACCCTCGGGAAAATACAAAACTGGGGGCTAAAAAATAATTTTTGTGGGAAAAAATTTTTGTTTCATTTTTACGGCTCTCCATTATAAACTTCTGTGAAGCCCTTGGTGGGTCAAAGCGCTCACCACACATCTAGATAAGTTCCTTAGGGGGTCTACTTTCCAAAATGGTGTCACTTGTAAGGGGTTTCTACTATTTAGGTACATTAGGAGCTCTGCAAACGCAACATGGCGTCTCATCTCAATTCCTGTCAATTTTGCATTGAAAAGTCAAACGGCGCTCCTTCCTTTCCGAGCTCTCCCATCCGCCCAAACAGTGGTTTACCCCCACATATGGGGTATCAGCGTACTCAGGACAAATTGTACAACAACTTTTGGGGTCCAATTTCTTCTCTTACCCTTGGGAAAATAAAAAATTGGGGGCGAAAAGATAATTTTTGTGAAAAAATATTTTTTATTTTTACGGTTCTGCATTATAAACTTCTGTGAAGCACTTGATGGGTCAAAGTGCTCACCACACCTCTAGATAAGTTCCTTAGGGGGTCTACTTTCCAAAATGGTGTCACTTGTGGGGGTTTCAATGTTTAGGCAAATCAGTGGCTCTCCAAACGCAACATGGCGTCCCATCTCAATTCCTGTCAATTTTGCATTGAAAAGTCAAATGGCGCTGCTTCCCTTCCGAGCTCTCCCATCCACCCAAACAGTGGTTTACCCCCACATATGGGGTATCAGCGTACTCAGGACAAATTGTACAACAACTTTTAGGGTCCACTTTCTTCTCTTACCCTTGGAAAAATAAAAAATTGGGGGCGAAAAGATAATTTTTGTGAAAAAATATGATTTTTTATTTTTACGGTTCTACATTATAAACTTCTGTGAAGCACTTGGTGGGTCAAAGTGCTCACCACACCTCTAGATATGTTCCTTAGGGGGTCTACTTTCCAAAATGGTGTCACTTGTGGGGGGTTTCAATGTTTAGGCACATCAGGGGCTTTCCAAACGAAACATGGCGTCCCATCTCAATTCCAGTCAATTTTGCATTGAAAAGTCAAATGGCGCTCCTTCGCTTCCGAGCTGTGCCATGCGCCCAAACAGTGGTTTACCCCCACATGTGGGGTATTGGCGTACTCAGGACAAATTGTACAACAATGTTTGGGGTCCATTTTCTCCTGTTACCCTTGGTAAAATAAAACAAATTGGAGCTGAATTAAATTTTTTGTGAAAAAAAGTTAAATGTTCATTTTTGTTTAAACATTCAAAAAATTCCTGTGAAGCACCAGAAGGGTTAATAAACTTTTTGAATGTGGTTTTGAGCACCTTGAGGGGTGTAGTTTTTAGAATGGTGTCACACTTGGGTATTTTCTATCATATAGACCCCTCAAAATGACTTCAAATGAGATGTGGTCCCTAAAAAAATGGTGTTGTAGAAATGAGAAATTGCTGGTCAACTTTTCACCCTTATAACTCCCTAACAAAAAAAAAATTTGGTTCCAAAATTGTGCTGATGTAAAGTAGACATGTGGGAAATGTTACTTATTAAGTACAGTCCAGAAAAAGAAGAAAAACAAATGTCACCGCACTGCTGCTGTGAGCCTGACCCTGAAATCTTCAACCCAGTAAATGCGAACAGCATAAAATACCAGCTAGAAGCGTTCCCTCTGTAACCAATGGGGGTGCAACTCCAGGGAAAAAAACATATCATGCGAAAGCACAAGAAAAAAGAAAGAAGCGCACTTACCCCAGGTATGATGGTCACAATTTATTCGGACATATAAGACAACAACGGCAGGGAGGAAAGTGAATGAGAACGGACTACAGCCGTTTCGTGCTATACAGCACTTCAACGGGTCCTTGATAGCGAAAGGGAAAGAGGGAAGTTCTTATATTTCCACAGGTACTACTGCTCCTCCCCCTTCCCTCTGCTATACCTCAGGTGATCAAATCACCTGTGTTCGAAACATAATTGTGCAAAGACAACAAGACATTGGTTAAAAACATAATCAAACACTAAGCAAAAGACTGGAGACAATATATTAGATACATCAACGGTAAAAAAAACTAATTATGATATTTACAAAAAGACGGACATGTCCATTCTCTCGTTCAAACCTAATGGACCCAGAGCGCCTGCGCGAAGTATCCACCTCCCTTCTCTTTGTAATAGGAGGCGATTCCAATCACCTCCCTGTTGCGGCGAGGCTACTCTTTCAAGTCCTGCAAATCGCAAAGTGCTTACATCGCTATTATGGTAAGTCTTGATAAGACAGGGAAAGGGGTCCCGAAACTGATCAATCATGTGAAGACTTACCATAATAGCGATGTAAGCACTTTGCGATTTGCAGGACTTGAAAGAGTAGCCTCGCCGCAACAGGGAGGTGATTGGAATCGCCTCCTATTACAAAGAGAAGGGAGGTGGATACTTCGCGCAGGCGCTCTGGGTCCATTAGGTTTGAACGAGAGAATTGACATGTCCGTCTTTTTGTAAATATCATAATTAGGTTTTTTTACCGTTGATGTATCTAATATATTGTCTCCAGTCTTTTGCTTAGTGTTTGATTATGTTTTTAACCAATGTCTTGTTGTCTTTGCACAATTATGTTTCGAACACAGGTGATTTGATCACCTGAGGTATAGCAGAGGGAAGGGGGAGGAGCAGTAGTACCTGTGGAAATATAAGAACTTCCCTCTTTCCCATTTGCTATCAAGGACCCGTTGAAGTGCTGTATAGCACGAAACGGCCGTAGTCCGTTCTCATTCACTTTCCTCCCTGCCGTTGTTGTCTTATATGTCCGAATAAATTGTGACCATCATACCTGGGGTAAGTGCGCTTCTTTCTTTTTTCTTGTGCTTTTACTTATTAAGTATTTTGTGTGACATATCTCTGTGATTTAATTGCATAAAAATTCAAAGTTGTAAAATTGCGAAATTTTCATAATTTTTGCCAAATTTCCGTTTTTTTCACAAATAAACGCAGGTACTATCAAAGAATTTTTACCATTGTCATGAAGTACAATATGTCACGAGAAAACAGTGTCAGATTCACTGGGATCCGTTGAAGCGTTCCAGAGTTATAACCTCATAAAGGGACAGTGGTCAGAATTGTAAAAATTGGCCCGGTCATTAACGTGCAAACCATTCTTGGGGGTAAAGGGGTTAAAAGGGATGTCACGGTGGCTGTGACCCTGTCCGTGGCCCTGGGTGCCCAAATAAAAGGAAAAGGTTTTTTAAGGAGAATTGTAATAAAGTTTGTTTGTGACACCACCTGTGGTATTCGGTCAGTAGAGACCGACGCTGCTTAAAGGGGTCCTCTGGGGTGATGGTATGGCAGCTAGATGGTGTAACTTCCCACAGGTGAAGTAGGTCCCTAGGGCTCCCAAGGTGTATGGCAAGATGGTGTATGCCAGCAAATAACGGAGGACACAGAGTTGTAGTCTTTACCTGGTTTACTGATGGTAGCAGTTAGCCTCTGTCCAGGGTACCAGGTACAGGTGTATCTGTGGTCCGGCCCGCTTGGAGGTAATAGGGGATCCCTCTCCCAGGTGAGGTCCGTAAGCCTTTCCTACTTGCGCTAATTGGCTAGGTCCCTGCTGCTTGAAGCTTGCTGGCAAGGTACCCCTTTCTCTCCTTTCCCGGGACAGGTGCCTGCACGGTGGCAGTGTGAGCCGTTTTATAGGGTCTCTATCATGACTCGGGCTCTCAGGTTACTGCTGCACCTCAGACTTGGTGTGGGCAAATAACGTACAGTCCTATGCCCTCCGGTTCTGTCACGTGTCCTGGAGAACAACACGACCTCGGGCTCCCGGTGCCCGGTTTCTGCGCTCTGGCTCTGAGGGTGTCCAGTCGCCGTTCCCCTCTGAACTCCTTCTCTTCCATTGTGTTCCTTTCCTCAATGCTCCATTGCAGTCAACCCCTTGAAGGGGTTCTTCCTCTTTCCTGAAGCTGCAGCTCAATCCTGGCTGCCAGCTCCGCCGTCTGCTCTCTCAGACTTCCTTCTCTCTTCAGTGTCTCTGAACAACTCACTAGTTCCTCCTCCAGACAAGAACAGATAAAGCTGGGGGACGCTCCCCTGAATCCGGGTTCAGAGCTCCCCCTTCTGGCCTGGATTCGGAATGTGTTGCATGCACGTGCTTACCTAGTAAACAGAATCCTCCTTGCCTCCAAGCATGATATCACCCTCCCTGAAGGGAAGGCAATATCACTGTAACAGCTGGCTACCTGGGGTGTTACACCCCCCCCCCCCCCCCGTTAAATCCAGTACTCCCGGACTGGGGAAAGGAAAACATAAGCATACAGGTTAAAGACATTTTTGGACACGCATGTTAACAGGTTAACTGGCATAACTAGGCTTCCCTTTATGGGAGGTGCGGTTCCTTGAATGTTACAAAACAAACAATTATTTACTATAAATGCACACAGGTAAATGAAAGTGCAAACATTTAAATACAAAGAATCATTGACCAGTCCTGGTCACCGCTACGCCATACAGTTCTGCTTCTGGCCTGTTAAAGCAAAACAAGGTAAACAAGGCCCTACCCATGCCGGCAAAGTGGGTAGAACCAGGGTGCACCTGAGGGTGCCAGCTATTTACAAGATAGTTCTCAGGAAATTATTGTCCATTACCCTATTGTCCCTTTAAACTGGAAAGAAAACATCAATTAAATGTTATTTACATTATTTTCACGCAGGTGAATGTCTCTTTAACTTCTAGGGCAGGTCCTGGTGTGCACAGCTTCCTGACTGGGGGAGTTCTTTGGTATATGTCCCAACTGGTGACTCTGCTGAAAACAGTCCATGGACAGGAGTTTGTGTAGCCTACACGGATATGGATTTGCTGTCCTGAGCACCTTTTTACATGTAGGGCATAATATCCTGATCTTAATGGTCCTCTGTCTGCAGGTGTAGCTTTGCGAGAACTGGTTTTTGCTAGTATTTCCACACGGTTAGCTGCTGTATGGGCTTCTACTGGGAATCCCATAAGGTTAGTTTTTGGGAGCTTCTTTTGGTCTGTACGCCATCAGGGGTGATGCTTCTGGTGTCATTGGGTCAGTTGTGCGGTCGTCATCCTCTTTAGCAGGGACTTCTTCCATGCGGCCACCGCTGTCATCTGGGTCCGCAGGAGTCGTTGGGCCAGCTCTTCCATCTCTGCACTGAGGAGCTCCGGATCCAAGGCTTCAGGTCCGGGGTTTGTTGCTGCTGCGGACCAGGACATCTCTTCGGTGTCAGCAGGTCCTGGCGGCTCTCCACTGCTGTCCGCCATTGCTTCTTCTGGGTAGCGTGCAGCCATGCTGCGGCCATGCTTTCCCACATCTTCCTCCTGTTCCATCTATCTTCTTGGGCGGTGGCCCCACTTTCCCGCCGGCCATCTCTGGGGGTGGATCCGTCCTGATGATAGATATGTTCTGGTGGCATTAAAGTCTCTGGAGGGGGTGGATCCAGCTTTTGTGCCGGTTCTTGAACTCCACTCATGGCAACCCATGGCAGCACATCTTCCTCCTTTATCCGCCTCGTGGTGCAATAATGGTGGCCATCAAACAATT
The DNA here is from genome assembly GCF_032444005.1 of Ranitomeya imitator. Classification (NCBI taxonomy): domain Eukaryota; kingdom Metazoa; phylum Chordata; class Amphibia; order Anura; family Dendrobatidae; genus Ranitomeya; species Ranitomeya imitator. The sequence goes on from NC_091285.1 coordinate 58,724,114, forward strand.
TTACACAGTCCATTGTAGTCCATGGTGCACAGGACCCACTTCAATGGGTCGGTCCATCCTGTTCGTGATGCCAAGTTGAGTCGCTTGCCAGGGCCTTGGGGTACTCAGTACTGGGTCCGGTACATAAAGGCAATGTCACGGTGGCTGTGACCTGGTCCGTGGCCCTGGATGCCCAAATAAAGGGAAAAGGTCTTTTAAGGGGAATTGTAATAAAGTCTTTGTTCGTGATGCCATCTGTGGTATTCGGTCAGTACGGACCGACGCTGCTTAAAGGGGTCCTCTGGGGTGATGGTATGGCAGCTAGATGGTGTAACTTCCAACAGGTGAAGTAGGTCCCCAGGGCTCCCAAGGCGTATGGCAAGATGGTGTATGCCAGCAAATAACGGAGGACACAGAGTTACAGTCTTTACCTGGTTTACTGATGGTATAGAAGTCAGCCATATGCCCCCCATTTGAGGAAGCCAGTCAGGCAAAACGGTGCTGTCGGGGTCGCTGTGGAGTGCACATGCGTCGGCGCACTATGTCCCGGAAGTATTTCGCTGTGTTCTGGGACATAGTGTGGCGACACATGCGCAGTAATGCTTTTCGGCTTTGCCCGCAGTTGGGCAAAGCATACTGCGCATGCGCAATGCAAGATTGCATTGCGCACGCGTGAACTACAGAGGAAAACGCAATATTTTCTTGAATTTGAATAGGACAGCGGGAAAAGAAGGGGTGAATGAAAGAAGAGGAAACACCGCCCATCGGACCGGACACAGGGCATATACATAGCCTGCCAAATTCAGGTGACAGAGTCCCTTTAATTATTTGACCCCATAAATGTAATTTCTATCTGTATCTTTCTCACTTCACTTCACCAACTTTCACCATATTTCAACGCAGGTTCCAATGTAACAAAATAGGTAAAAAGCCAAGGCGTTGAATAAATTTGCAAGCCACTGTATATATAGTATAAACTTTCCAGACATTTCTATCATCCTCCTTCCCTCTTTTTAATAGTTTTTTTTAGATCTGTAAAATAATTGGCTTAGGAGGAATTGGCTTAGGAGATCTCTCAGTGAAGTACTGCTGATTAGGTGGAGCTGGAAGCATAGATCAGCTATATTACTCAACAATGGCGGCAGGCCACGCCACTGCTATGGGGACCATGAGCCGGGGGGCCCGATGTCACGCACGGTGTCACGCCCGGTGTCACACCTGCATTGAGCCGCCCTCTCTGCCCGTCAACGCCTGCACGCATAGAATGATGGGGATGGAGGTGTCTGCTGACGCTTCCTCCTCCATCATTATTGCTCAGAAAATTATAGCTAATTAAAACTGTATTGATTATTTGTCTTATGACAAGGGTCTCTTGTGGACTGTAGAAGGGAAAATCAGTATAGGAATAAAGCTGTGCTGCTGATATATGTCAGATAGTAAAGCAGCAGCATTGCGGGCAAATATCTCACATTCAGTGTGTATTACTATTATGTTTATTTGTTTTCTTCAGAAGATTTAGGAATGACTGCATCTTTATGAATACATCAAGTATTTGGAGCTGTTAATTAACGAAAAGCATGCCATAAAACAAAATGCATGGGAACTCAATTGAGAATTGAAAAGTAATTTTGTGGCATACGTATAATTTTGGTCCTCTAGCTGCTGTCGCCCACAACGGTATGAACCATATGCGTCGTCTGGACTGGTGATCATCATTTCGGTGGCCCCATCAATAGCCCTATGAAGGGAAATATTTCACTTGCTTAAATAAGACAAATAAAAAGGCTAAAAAATCTAGTGGTGACTATTGTGCAATGTTGACTATAGCAGTAGGTTACAGCATGGTGCAAACTGTTTAGGTCATTTACTAAATTATTGAGGTTAACAAACAGTATATTGTGTACATTAGACCTTGGTGAATTAAAGGGGACAACTTTGTGTTAAGAATTGTTAGGTTGTACACTGATGAGCAAAAGGGTAACGATGTTTTGAACTTTTGACTTCCAGGCTCCATATCTCACCTTCCACTTCTGCTTCAAACGTGAGACTACCATCATTTTATAGACAATTATCTTGAAAATCTTATACATAAATTTGACTTGCAACTATTTACTATATGATTAGCTATGCAGATTCTTGCCATGTCACTGCATTGTTACTGTTTTGCTCCTAAAAATCAAAATTTAATTTTTTATTATTTTGACAGTTTTTTGTAAATCCACCTTTGGCTTTCAACACTCAATCCTCAAGCCTCAATCTTGGCATTCTCTCGATCAGATTCAAACATGCCTCAACCGAAATCTGATCCCAGATCTCTTCTACACATTCCCAAAGTTGGTGGATACTGGTTTACTCACTTGGGTATGTATACAGCTTTTAAACTTTCAACTCTAACCACAAGTGTTCGATTGGGTTGAGGTCTGGGGACTGTGAGGGCCAATCCAGCACCTCTACTTCATTGTCACTAAACAATTTCTTCGCCAATCTCGATGTATGCTTCAGATCATTGTCCTGCTGGAACACTATATCGTCCTTTTCATACCCATAGTATTCACATATAGCTCAGTATTGAGACCTCCATCGATCCCTGTCAAGTATCCATTGCCTTTGGCTGTGAAACAACCCTATAGCATCAAGCTCCCTCCACTGAATTTGACAGTTTCTTCAATTTCTTGATCCGTTAGCCACTTTTTCCCGTTTCATCCAGACCCATTTGCACCCATGATAGCCTAGTCTATTGACTTTTGTCTCATCGCTCCAAATCACCAGTTTCCAATCTTCTACTTTCCACTTTTTGTACTTTATCACAAACTCAAGACTACGCTTCTTATGACAATATTAAGTCGAGGCTTCCTCACCTTTTTTGGAGCCACCATTCCAAACGTGTATATCATGTGTCACATGGTGCTTGCATGGACATCTGTGATCTCACTATTACGAAGCATATGAGCCATCTTAACTGCTATGTTTGTCAAGCCATAACTGATAGACTGTCATGCTCCTGGGTTCAAACCCTTGAACCTGTATTTTGTGGTCGGCTTCTCTGTTCGCCGAGCCACAGCAGAAACATTTTTTCTGCTGTTATTTAGGTTCTGTTTTCTGGCAGCTAACCATAACACAGGTTTTTTTTATTTGTCTGCACTATCACCTTTTGAGTGCGGCTTTATATTTTTTTTCCCCTGCTGGTGATAGTTTCATATGAATGTTCAGCCATTCTGCTGTAGCTTAAAGCTAGTCAGTGAAAATCCAGGTAGGATTTATCTCCTTGCTGTTTCTGTTCTTGCTGTACTCTGCACTGACCTTATCTTCCCTTTTAGGAAGCAAGCAGCATATAATCTAACAGTACATACTGTATTTTGTATTTCGCAGCACTTGATAGCCTTTCAGGCAGCATAGGTTCGAGCTGCCATCTTCTAGTCTATGTTTAAGGGTATCTTTGCTCATGTAGGAACCAGTAAGGACTGCGGATCAGGATCTCGAGTCTGTACAGGAACCAGCATGGTCAGTTGCAGTTTTTTAGTTTGTTACCTATTTGGCCGAGTCACTTGCTACTCTATCATAACATTATCACCAGCCCTCTCCATTTTTGGATGATGAGAAGTCCTCATGGATGCGGCGGACACTCTGACTGCGCAATTACGATCCTTGTTGTCAGAGGTGGCAGATATCAAGCAGCAACAGCAGCATGTGTTAACCACCGCTATGCAGGTTCTACTACAACTAAAACCGCCTTCTGTGACTAAGGTTAATTTGCTGGAATGTGTCGACGGGGAGCAAAGTAAGATTTCCATTTTTCTTTCTTCATGTAAGTTGTTTTTTTCATCTCCGCCCTGCCTCATCTGAAGGAGAGAGTCAAAGTATGGGCATTATTCTGTCATTGCTCCATGGAGATCCTCAGTCTTGGGCATTTTCTCTGCCTGATGACTCTCCTGTGCTTTCGTCAACTGATGCTGAGGGAGGGAGTTCTGTCAGCGGCGTCAGCAGTTGGGGATTTATGTGGGTCCAGTGGCTCCTCGTACAAAGGGGTTACTGTCATGCTTCTGGGTTGAAACCATTGAGCCTGTGTTTTGTGGTTGGCTTCTGTCCACCAAGCCACAGCAGACACACCTTTTCTCCAGTTGTTTAGGTTCTGTTATTCTGGCTGCAGTCTTTTAACATAATACAGATGTTTAAATTTGTCTGCCCTATCAACTTTTGGGCACAGCTTTATATTCTTTCCCCAGACAGTAAAATTCCAGCTAGGATTTATCTCCTTGCTGTTTCTGTTCTTTACTCTGCACAGACGTTATGTTTCTTTTTAGGAAGTAGGCAGCATATAATCTAACAGTACATACTTTATTTTGTATTTTGTGGTTTAGTTTACTCACTCTGGGATATTTCCTTTTTTCAGAAAGTTTTCCCTTTTGTAGGTAATTTACACTGTGCACTGCCCTCCAGTTCTTTAGCAGGAACGTTCAGCGATTGACGGCCTTTCAGGCAGCATAGGTCCAAGCTCTCATCTTCTAGTCTATGCTTATGGCTTTCTCACTGCGGTCAGGATCTCTAGTCTGTACAGGAACCAGCAGGGTCAGTTGCAGTTTTTTAGTTTGTTACTTATTTTATCTATTATTCTATCATAACTTAGACCTTGTAACGAGCTGACTTGTTGACTCCAATATTTTGCCTGGACATATACCTTTTGGCTTTTGAATGGATGGATGGACTTCACTTCGCATTTTTCCAACTGTCATAGTACTCACACGGTGCAGTTTGGCCGAGAGACTGCTATCGATGAGCTGGATGATGCTGTTTCTCTTATCTTGGGAAATCTTCTTCCTCGATTCAAACCATTGACCTTTTGCTTGGGAATTAACCTAATAACACATTGAGCTATTAGAGAATGTGAGAACAGGTTGTATTTTGTAGTATATAGGGAAAAAAAAGATTTTTCCACCACCAGGAGCAAAACAGTAACAATGTAGTGATATGACAAGAATTTGCATAACTAATCATATGCTAAATCATTGAAAATTAAATTTATGTATGAGATAGCCAAGATGTTTGTCTGTAAAATGAAGGTAGTGTCACGGTCAAAGCAGAAGTGGATGGTGAGATATGGAGCCTGAAATTCAAATGTTCAAAACATTGTTACCCTTGTTCTTGTCAGTGTATGTGTGAGGGATAGGCATTACCCGTATACACAATAGATATGTATGGAAACACACATGCCATACTTTTGATGTTTACATTAAGACTTACACTCCAAGAGCAGATATGTAGACTGCCGCTAGGTCTTGATTGCAGGGATTAAATAAATCCATGGCTTTTCCATCAGGGTTAAACTGAACAGCAAAAAAAAGATATGTTTAAAATAGGCCAATTTTTTTTTCCGGCTGTACTATACAATTAATATTTCATTACAAAATACTGTCCTCCAGTAGCAATCAGTCAAGATGGAATGGTAGATGAATCTGGACACTTGAGCTATTGACACAGTATATACACTGGCGTGCGAAGGTATTTACCCCCTTGGCTTTTTACCTATTTTGTAACATTACATCCTGTGTTCAAATATTTTTGTAATCCAATTTGTGTGTGACGCATCCACACTACATAATCTAAGTTGGTGAAGTGAAGTGAGAAAAATATAGGCATAAATTAAATTTATGGGATCATGGAACTAAAAATTGGCATGTCATGTGCATATGTATTCACCACCTTTGCGATGAAGCCTCAAAAAAATTCTGCAAGCAATTATCTACATAAGTCACATGCTTAGTGAAAGGAAATCCATCCGTGTGCACTCTAAGTGTCAAATGGTCTAGCAGTATACACACAACTTTTCTGAAAGGCCACAGAAACTGCAACACCATTAAGCAAACAACAAAAGGAAGTCCAAAGAGATCTCCAAACAAGTCAGGGACAAAGTTGTTGAGAAGTACAAGTCATGGTTGGGTTATAAAAAATATCCCAATCTCCGATGATCCTCCGGAGCACCTTCAAATTGAAAAAACATGGTACAAAAACCTGCCAAGAGATGTTCATCAAAACTCTCAGCCTGAGCAAGGAGGGCATTATTCAGAGAAGCAGCACAAAGACCAAAGGTAATCCTGATGGAACTGCAGAGTTCCCAAGCAGAGACTGGAGTATCTGTCCATATGGAGAGAGAGAAAGAGAAAGAAAGAAAGAAAGAGAGTGAGAAAGATTTTTTCCTTTTCTTAGCAGTTAGGGTATCTCTCTAAAAAGTTCGGGTCAGGTACCAGATCCCGAACTTCCACCGGTCTGTCCATTCCTACACATGACCTCAATAAGCCATACTCCATTAAGGTGGCCTTTATGGAAGAGTGTGCACAAAAAAGCCTTTACTTAAACAAAACTTGTAAGGCTCATTTTGAGTTTGGCAAAAGACATATGGGAGACTCCTCAAATGCATGGAAGAAGGTGCTGTGGTCAGATGAGACCAAAACTGAACTTTTTGGCCACCAAGGTAAATGCTATGTCTGGTGCCAAGCAAACTCATCTCATCACCCCAAGAACACCTTCCCCACAGTAAAATATGGTGGTGGCAGCATCATGTTGCGGGGATGTGCAGCAGGTACAGGGAAAATGGTCTGAGGTGATGGGAAGATGGATGGTTCAAAAAAATAGGGGAGCAAAACCTTTTCAGTCTGTTAGTGAATTTAGACTGGGATGGAGGTTCACCTTCCAACAAGACAATGACACAAAGAATACTGCTAAAGCAACACACGAGTAGTTAAAGGGGAAACTTATAAATGTTTTGGAGTGGACTAGTCAAAGCTCAGACCTTAATCGAATTGAGAATCTGTGGTCAGACTTGAAGATATCTGTTCACCAGAAGAAACTATCTAACCTGAAGAAGCTGGAGCAGTTTTGCCTTGAGGAATTGACAAAAATCCCAGTGGCAAGATGTGGGAAGCTCAGAGACTTATCCAAAGTGACTTGCAACTGTAATTGCTGCAAAAGGAGGCTCTACAAAGTACTGACTTTAGCGGGGTGAATAGTTATGCATACTGAAGTTTTCAGTTATTTTGTCCTATTTGTTTTTTGCTCCACAAAAAAAGGAAAACCTAATGTTCACACTTGTAGGCATGTTCTTTACATGAACTGATGCAAACCCTAAAAAAAACTGTGAAATTCCAGGTTGTGAGATAACAAAACACAAAACATGCCAAGGGGGTGAATATTTTCACAATCCACTGTAAAATATGTCTTGGATAATAGAAGGGATCACTGTGTTTGGGTGAGTCTGAACTGTACAACTTGTGCTTTTTACTACCTCTAAAGTCGGTTTCACATGTCTGACGTCTGACATTCATGTCCATATAGTGGAAAACTGCTGAACAATGCAGGATGCAAGTCATATAAAGGCCAGAGTTATTCTTCATGACGGGAATGTTTTCAAATGGTTATGAAAAGCAGCCCATTAGAAAAAAAGGATGACAGATCACTAGCCAATGTTTCCATTTCGATCCATTTTAATCTGATTTCCCAGAAACAGATGTTGATTGCTTATATGACCTTAGTTACGATATACATCAAAGTCTGTGATTATGAAGCCATTTATTACTTACCTGCATAAATGCTGCTGTAATGAGACACTCCTCATTGCTGAACGAATTAACTCCCTGAAATACTTGTTCCAGGACCTGATAAAACCCAGATAAAATGCTCAAATCATTATGAAATCGTTGTCTTCAATTAGATCTGTCCTCAGGCTATGCTTCTTATGAAAGGGTCGCACAGTATAGGAACACGTCTGCTCTCCTTTCAGCCCAAACAGTGCAAAAATATTGGACCATTTGGCTAATAGAAGTGATTCCATGATACATCGGAGACACGTGTCAATGAAGGGCGTATGCCACTTAATGAATTTGGCACATCTTTTGAGTGACATGCGCCTCTATGTGCCTCATCAGAAATGGTACTCCAGTCAAAGACCAGAGTAACATTTCTGCCATATGGCATATCCATGCCCTATCTTGCCTTCTCCCAAGCTCTGCCCATCTGAGCTGCTTCAAACTGGCATAAAAATCTCCAAAAGATGCAACATTTTAGCACAACTCTGTGTTATCAATTATTCAAAGTAATTTACTCCAGTTTTCTTTGGAAAACACTTTGCCCCTATTGTTCATGAGTCCCCCCGCCTTCCACATTATGATAGATAGGCTCCTGTGTAAGTATGCATAGCAGCCAGTCATCAATTACCACCAAGTCACGGGAATATACTGGACTCTGATGGCTGCCATTAACCATTGGCACAGTATTTTTGTGTTTGGGCAAATATGAGAGCGAATCTGTCCCCATACTACATTATGTTGACCCTACTTAAAGTATGGGAGTCTAATGACAGATCCGTGTTAATAATTGTTACGCTAAAATCAAGCCTCTAATGAACTTTCTCTGCATTGTGGTTAGTGAAATCTAGCATCTTTTTGATGCTTTTGTATTTTTTAATGGAGTTTCTGCACCTGGAAACTGTCAGCAAGCTGCTGTAGATTAATGTTTTAATTGTCCTACAGATTTCTATTAATATTGTGATTGAGTGACTCCTCCATATAGTTCAGTCCTCTTAATAGTTCTTTTTATTAATATACCGCATAGAACTGTAGAGCAGGACGGCACTAGAGCGATACCGCTTTCAGAAACCAGGACAAAAAATGTAGGAACCAGAGCGCTAGGCGTCACGCATGCTAGGGGGTATTGGTGCTCAGCATACTAAATGAAATCCAATAGTTCGTATATACACATAAGAAAGAAAATATGCGGCACTCACCCCAATTCAGCAGTGGAAAGCGTGAATTTTAATGGAAAACATAAACAGATAAAAATCCGTTACAACATCAGGTAAGCAGGAGGGTGCTGTGTTGGAGCTTGGACGACGGCCGTTTCGCACAGCAGGTGCTTCGACGGGTCCAGGACCCATTAAAATTCACGCTTTCTACTGCTGAATTGGGGTGAGTGCCGCATATTTTCTTTCTTATGTGTATATACTTTTTATTAATATGGATACGATATGTACATATTAAATTTTCACAGAGTTTGAGCCGAGTGTAATTAGCATAATTGACCCGATTCTCTCCCATGAGAGAACATCCGCCGGTGTGACCCTAGAGGTATGATGGCTTCACTCATTTCAAATCAGAATGTGAGCAGAGCCACAAGTACTGATACATGTACGGTATCGCACATGTGACATCGCCGGCATCGCTTGCCTCCCGATGTGGAAATGAGAGGAACCAAAATAACCCTTTAATGTTAAAGAGAATCAGGCTTTTCACTTTGAATTTAGCTTTTTTTTGTCTGGAAAACGTATCAAAAAAATCACAGACACACCAAATACCTGGTATATGAATCCAAATTGATTCTTATGATTCCCATGTAAGAAGTCCATGCCATGGTTGTGACACCCATGAAGCAGAATAGAGGTGTTGTATCCCGAAGGTACTGTGTTCAACATGGACTGAATGAGTTCAGAAAAGAACTTGTCCTTCAAAATACAGAAATATTTCAAAAAAATACAAATCTGTAGTCTGAATACAAAACAATAGGGAATTGTTAATCAAGATCTAGTAACGGCCTAGTAAGATTATCCAACACCTGGACAGAACCATTTAAACGAATTGAAAATCCTGGCCCAACTAAAAAACTTTAATTAAAGCTGATATGTCGTCAAATTTCACAATGCAAAATGGCGTTTTTAAAATGGCTTTATAATTATTTTTCCTGGAAAATAGTAAAAATATTTTTTGTAAATAAAATGCAGCCTCCATTGGGGAACACAAGGACAATGGGTGCTACCTGATGCCACAAGGAGGCTGACATTAAGAATTTCAAAAGTTGTTTCTTCCCCTGCAGGCTACATCCACCTATAGATTGGACTAAACCAAGAACTGAGACAGCACAATCATTCCATCAAGGCCATAAGGCTATGAGAAAGAAATTTTACCGTCTTAAAATTCTCATTTTAGTGAAAAGGAGCCTCCAAAGAAAGCTCTTGGTTTGAGAATTGGAGGCCAGAGACCTCTGAATAGAAAGGAGAAGATTGATCCTTGAACCTAAAAACTGGTCACGAGCTGAACCTGGCTCTAGGTTATGCTTCCAGATTCACATTTGTCAAGGAACTGTGAACAAATCCACAGTGGAAATTTCCTGTAGTTTGTGAAAATGGACTAATGGACTAATGTTTCTCTCATTATTTGAAAGACTTGATCAGGAGCCTGGATGGTGTTGAACAACGCTATTACAACCATACCGTAAAAAACCACTAAGGTAATATATATGAATGAGGACACTTTGACAGAGGTAATTCTGGATGATTTGGGGGATACCAGGGGGCTTTTGCGACGTGGAATGAGAGTCTCCTGGATCCAAATTGTAGAACCCTGGGATTCATCTTGGATGAACGGAACGACGTCCAGGAAGTCCCAGTGTTAACTTTCAATATCTGGCAATGGATCTCGGGATAAAGGTACGCGTTTCTTGAGGCACAGCCTTTCTATACTGATATAGTTGGCAGACCAGATGCCTAATCCTGGTACTGGAAAAAAAAACACAGCCCAGTGAAGGATGTGGGAAACTTCTTCTATGGATGGTTTGTTATGATTTCCATGTTTCTGGAAGCAAACTGGATCTCCTGGCATTCTACCTTGCCTGTGAAGAAGCGATAGATGGATGGTTCTGAGATCCAATGCTTGATAGGTTGCAGAGCTTGTATTGACTGCAGCAGCGGACTTTGTGCCAGAGGAAGACTATCCAAAACCAGAAGACAGGGCTAATAATAGATTCAGGAAAAACCTACAAGAACTAAGAGAAAGGGGAACAACCAGGGAACACAAGAACAATCCAATGGATCAGAATGAAAACTGAGCAGTCATCAACTTGTCTAGGATGGAGAAGGCCAGAAAGCTGACCTTTGGGAGTCTGATTGATAGCCGGATGTCTTAACCTCTGACTCCTAAGGATAAATCTTTGCTATGGATAAAACAAATAGTAACCTCATAGAAGGGAGCAGTGGAATTAGGTAAAATGGGATCTTATTTTGGGCCAGCCACAATATAATATGAGAATCCATGGGCAAATGCAGGCATGCTAAGTTCTCAGGCCTAGATGGGGCAAGAGAGAAAATCACTCAATTAGAAGTAGGCTAAATTCTCCTGGAATGTAGAAGACTCATGGACCTTTCATGAACCTTTCACATACCAAAGGAAATCGTTTCTCTTTTAGGTTATGAGCACACATCCGGAATTGCTGTGGAAATTTTCGCGGCAATTCCGCCACTCCCTGCCGCGGGTAAAACGCATGTGGAATTGGCATGCATTTTCCCGCTAAACACTAACGTTTTGTAAGCGTAATTAGCTTGCAAAATTCTAGCGTTTTTCAAGTGATCTGTAGCATTGCTTGGAAAACTGATTGACAGGTTGGTCACACTTGTCAAACATATTGTTTGCCAAGTGTGACCAACTTTTTACTATTGGTGCTGCCTATGCAGCATCAATAGTAAAAAGATATAATGTTAAAAATACTAAAAGTAGTAAAAAATCGTGACTTTCTCACCTTCCGTCGGCCCCCGCAGCCTTCCCGATCCTCGCGATGCTCCTGGCAACTCCCGTTCCCAGTGATGCCTTGCGATAATAACCCCAGATGATGTAGCATCACACGAGACCGCTACGTCATTCAGGTGATTCGCACAATGCATCCCTGGGAACGGGAGCTGCCGGGAGCATCGCTAAGGCATGGGCTGGATCCGGGGGCCGCCAGAAGGTGAGTATATAACTATTTTTTATTTTAATTCTTTTTTTTTACACAGGATATGGTGCCCAGTCCCTGGAGGAGAGTCTCCTCTCCCCCAGACACTGGGTACCATCTGCACATGATCCGCTTACTTTGCGCATGGTGGGCATAGCCCATGTGGAAAGTAAGCGGATCAATGCATTCCTATGTGTGCGGAATCGCTGCGATTCTGCACAAAGAATGAGCATGCTGCGTATTTTTACACAATGCAATTCCGCCGCGGAAAGATATGCAGCATTAGCACAGCATTGCGGAATCCCATTGAATTCAATGGGTTGTGTTGTCTATGCGTTTTCGCTGTGAAAAAATGCGGCAAAAACGCATAAAATCCGCATCATGTGCACATAGCCTTAAAGGAGCTAGGTGTGTCTGTCGGTGACATGAACTCACAAATGCAGTGGAGGAAATAGCAAAATTACAGAGCCAGACACATCTGGAAGACATGCTACAGGCCCCGAATGAGATGGGCCTACTCAGAAAGAAAACGAAGCAGTAGAAGTGAGAAGATAGAGAACACCTTCTAGTATTATCTGAGTCAGACATCATGGACCGTGGCGTGCCTGATGTCCTATGAAAAAATAAGAACTACCACTTAAAAAATGCTCTATGGAGAGCTAGAAGTTCTGAGCCTAGTGCCCGGGCAGAAAGTTGGGAGTGCCACTAGGGCGCAGGTAAGCAGAAGGTTTCCTCATTTATTCAGGAGTAGACATCATAACTGACCGTCTAGGATAAAACACAGAAAAGAGGGACCTATCTGGCAGGTCCTACGACTTTCTGGACAATGTCTAGGATAAACTCGGAGGTGAATTTTTTTTGCTTCTACCTGACTCCGAGATAATCTCTGAGTGTAAGAACTGATAAAGCTGTGTGTACTCAATGCATGTCAGTCGCGTCCGTAAAATGGACACTGTGTAGAGAATAGTAGAGAATCTGGGGATCTATCTGAAAGACCACTAGATAAAAGGTCAGCTGTAAAGGAGGATATGAGGAGACCAGACAATAGGGCATCTGGAAATATCTGTCCTGGTGTCTGAGATCTGTGGTCAAACAAATGACATAAAAAAATTCTTAATGATTGTTGAAGCATCTAAGAGTATCTTTCACTGATTTGAAGGACGATTAGACTCAGCGTCCTTCAACTGCAAGGTAATATGAGTGACTTCAGTAAAGCTGTCACCCATGTTCTTCGAAGTAAAGGAATTGTCTATGCCAAAGTCAGAATCTGAATCTGACTCCAAGTTATAGACCACTCTTCTTTTGAATACTGTTCCAGGTCTCTCACATTTCAAGGATGCCTACTCTCAGCAGCAATTTTAAGATCTCTCCACAGGTGTTCATGGGATTTCGATCTGGACTTATTGCTGGTCACTGCAGAATTCTCCAGCACTTTGTTTCCATCCATTTCTGGTTGCTTCTTGAATTATGTTTGGGGTCACTGTTCTTCTGGAAGACCCATTATGTAGGATGGAAACCCAGCTTTCTGTCACTGGTCACTACATTGTGACCCAAAATCATTTGGTAATATTCAGGTTTCATGATGTCTTGCACACATTCAAGGCACCCAGTGCCAGAGGCAGCAAAACAAATGCAAAACATCTTTGAACCTCAACCATATTTGACTGTAGGTGTCAAGGTGAAAATATATTTTCTTTATACACTTTTGTACTTTATGTATTCTTATGCTGTGAAACAATAAGTTTTTCCCCTTTATGCTTGCTAATGCATATGTAACTGTATTTAAGATGGCTGCCAGTATTCACCTTTGCCCTAAATTCTGATTCTGCTGAAGAAGCAAGTTACACATTCCAGAAGGACAAGTATCGTTTCTCTTGAAATGATACTTAAAGCGACGTGGAGGAAGGAGGATCCATCAGATGATGTCAGAGCCAACCAGAAAGACTGAATACTAGATACATTGCTTAAACCCCGCCTAACCCCGCCCTCTGCACACCTTCCCCCAATAGATCATCTAATGTTGTGTATTAGAAAATAAAGTTAGTTGCTGCGACGTTGCTACACTATGTAGACACACGAGCATGCAATGAGTTTGAACCAGCATTTTGTCTGACTCATTCTTCACTCCGGTACCAATGCTTTTATTCTAATTTGGAATGACTGGTGAAGGAAGGGTATTGTCGTGACGACCCCGACAATTTGGCGCAACCAACGTGGGGCGTGGCCCGCGATCCGAGACCCCCTGGACCCATGCCTGGACGTCCGTGGACGACACCCGTAGTGGCTGACCTCGAGGACTGATCACCCTCCAAACACGGTAAGTGGAGATCGCATACTATGTATGTGTCACACTTGCTAGTGTTTCAGCCATTATTGGTTTGTCTGTGGTCTCCTTGGGTCTGGGGAGTGACCGGTCGAGTGGTGAGACCGAGCGCGATCCCGTGCCACGCTTCGAACCAGTAACTGAGAGACGTCGCACTCTGCGCGTCCTCGTGTACACCACACCTCCTCCACCGGTCATTGTACTCCATTCAACCACCCTACCCGTGACTATTGCCTAGTAGTGATAGAGTGAAAGATTGAGGAAGTTTGTGGATTGGGGGCGGCTTTGAGAAAGGGACAGGAGACGCAGCCTCTGTGATATTGTACCAACTAGGTAATTAAGACATCCCGAGAGGGGACCACCTGTTTTTCTGTGGAGGGCTCTCACTAGGAGACCGCCTCCCGACTGGTTAGAATATCGTGACAGGGCAGACTATTAATCACTGGTGTTCAGGTTAGGGAAAAATATTGAGCGCAAGGCTCTTTATTCATAGCACGTCGAACGTGAGGCTCCGTGCTTAGGACACAAGTGTTGTTGTCGCTGTCAGCGGCCTGCTGCAGAAGGGCGTAGTATTCTGTGAGTCATGTTGCGTCTCTTATAGCAGAAGAAGTCCGTGCCCCACGAGTTAAGTGAGGATGCTGTGGAAGTCAAGACAATAGTAGAGTCACGGGAGGGCAAGAAGGCAGTCAAGAATGTTGAGAGGTTGTACGAGCATGTAGGATTGCCCTCGACAGGGAGATTGCAGCTGTCTACATGGCACCATCTCATAGAGAACAAAAGGGGCATGTTGAAAGAGAAAGGATTGTTAGAACAAGCGCAAGCTCATCTGCGAGTTGCGCGAGGTTTAAAGAACGAGGGATGGAAAGCGGTTGATGGAGAGGGAGGATCATAGGATGCAGAGCCCGTGTTTGGTTGTAGGGTGTCTCGATCGTTAGTTTTTCTAGGGTGTTCTGGCATATGAATTGTGTGAAGGTTTTGTAGAAATTAATTAAGTCTGAGAACTGCTGTATTCCGTTACTCTGTGTGGTTTTCCGAGACATCCGATGGGAGGGGTCAAACAGCTGTACTGTGCCTTTCTTCTTTTGTGTTGAGGAATGCTGTAAATTCTTATCTCCGTGTTTCTGGTATGGAGGGGGCGAGTCGCTGTGTCCTCTCGGAATTTTCTATTCTTGTGTAGTGTGTGCAATAGTACAATGTTGTATTGAATTAGAAAAAATTATTGTAAGTTTAAAGTGAAATATGGTGTCCGGACGATGCATTAAAAGTAGTACAAAGTTTCCAGAAGAACTTAACCCATTCTGTATCAGCAGCTGCGCTCTCTAGCCCCCACCGCTCTCAGCCCCCCCCCCACAGCTGCAAGGACACAGCTCCCAGCTCGTTCCTTATCAGTGGCCCAAGCAGAAGACTCCAGCTCCAGCCCCCCTCCCTTACACAAATCCAGTCTCATACTCCAATATTCATTTTAACCCTGTGTCTGGAAATCTCCCTCGCCATGTTAATTCTCAGATCAAGAGCTTGTTTTAATTAGAGTAGATGGAAGACCCAATAAATATACTCTTACAAAACCCATCCCTGTGGGACCTTTCCCTGAAGTTACTGCTCAGTTCATAATCTCTCCCTCATGTCTGGTAAATTTACTGGGGACAGATTTATTATCACAGTTCCGCTCCAGAATATAATGAGATGTGTATCTTACATGCCCTTTCCCGATCAGTTTGCAAAAATAAATAAATAAATAAATATGGGCGAGTGTCGTTAACCCTGGCAGTTAGAATATCCCTATGTCACGCTGCTTCAGTATGTGGGTAATTTTTTTGTTGTGTGCACACAGACCGAGCAGGAAGCCATTGTTGCCACTGTTAGTTTTCGCAAGTATCTGGCAGATCTGAACTGTCGGGTTTCGGCCTCGAAACTTCAGTTCTGCCTTGGTCAAGTGATATTTTTGGGTCACTGTCTCCTTCAGGGTGCCAGACACCTCACAGAAGAAAGAAAAATAGCCGTCAGCTACAAAAGATGAGACTGAACCCCAGCGTTTTCTTGGACTATGTACTTATTGTTGTCAGTGGATACCGGACGCATCCCGCATAATGCAATTTCTCTACAAGGCCCTGAAAGACTGTTCAAGATATGGTGATGATTTTGGCAGATTTCACACCGGATACGCTGTTACTACGGAAGATACTGTATTGCCCGGAGCTGCACTCTCTCCCTCCCTGTCAGGACAAGAAGCAGAACGTCAGGCTCTGTCTACTGCATGTGTTCTGGCCAAAGACAGGTGGGCTAATATATACACGGACTCACAGTATGCATTTGGTATTGCTCATGGTTTCGGAGCCCTATGGGCCAATCGAGGATTTGTTACCACCGCCGGGACTTAGTGAAGAATGCTGAAGCTGTTAAAGCCCTCATGGACTCAATCGAATTACCTACTCAGGTGGCCATTATCAAAATTAAGGAGCACGGTCCTAGGAACAGGCCACAGACTGTTGGTAACGCCTGTGCGGATATGCAAGCAAAAGCTGCTGCTCTCCTACCCGTTGAACTGATCATACCAGCTATGGTGACCACACGCTCTCAGCGTAAACAGTTACAAGAAACACTGACTCTACAGGAACCTGATGATCCACGACAGACTGAGGTCTTCTGCCGGACCCCGCGAGACCGCTTAATGACGATGCAGAGAATGTCTCCAAAGGAAGAAGTGAAGCAGTGGAAAGCTGATGGAGCATGTATGGACATGGTCTCTGGAAAAAGGACCAACTTGTGTGTCTCCCTAAGCGGATGTACCCTGCTATTGCCACGTGGGCGCATGGGCCCACACATCGAGGTATCTGTCAGACCTGCAATCCCGGTCAACTTCAACGTGTACCCCCAAAGTATCTTGCTAAGCCCAACTATCCTTTCCAAAGGCTCCAGGTGGACCACATCACGTTGCCTAAGTCTGGAAGGTATGAATATTGTCTGGTGGTTGTCGACATGTTCTCCAGTTGGCCAGAAGCATTCCCTGTTACCAACATGACTGGAAAGACCACAGCAAAGAAACTGGTGATGGAAGTCAAATGCAGATATGGTGTTCCAGAAGTTGTTGAAAGTGACCAAGGCCCGGCCTTTTCTTCTCATGTGTATCAGGAGGTTCTGACAATGCTTGGATCCACTGTAGCCCTCCATATTCTCCACAATCCAGTAGGAAAAATTAAGAGGCTGAACGGCACACTGAAGGGACAATTGACCAAAATGATGCAGGAGACTACGGCTCCATGGCCAGGGCTCTTACACATTCGTACTACCCCTATTGCAAAACATGGCCTGTCCCCATATGAGGTATTGTTTGGTGCTAGGTTCTCAGTTGCAAATTTTCAGTCTCAGTAGTTGTCAGAAGAAACTGACCGTGCTGTTCAATATGTTATTCAGTTTAGTAAAAATGTTGCTAACACCCATGTTTTAGTTTCTTCTTTCCTTCCAGATTCAGCAGAAACCGATATTGGTCTCAATTTGAAGCCTGGTGGTTTTGTGGTCGTGAAAAGCTATGTCAGAAAACACGGACTAGAACCCTTGTATGACGGTCCCTACCAAGTCTTCCTCATCACTCCTATGTCAGTAAAGCTGGAAGGAAGGCCGACATGGATCCACGTATCGCACTGCAAGCTGGTCAAACAGACTAGTAGCAAATAAGGGGACATAATGTTTTAGTTTTTCGTATTTCCATATAATAATATTGGTAACCGCATGGGACAGTCTAAATTCCCCAATATCCTTGAATAATAAGTTTGTACAGTATCATGAAAGATTAGTAGTACAGATGGGTATAGCCAATAAAATTGTCAGTCATACAAATGTGGGATAAATTGGTTAGGGCCACAGATTATCCAGATGATCAAATTTGGGATATATTGGATATACTTAATACCACTGCCTGTGTTATGAATCTGTTGAAGGGTTTAAAGCCCACTGATTGCTCAGACTATGTCCCACTAATTCATGAAGCACCTAAACTAAAGGTCCCAGGAGGCATAACCGTATTAGCTGATAATTATACCTGCTATAATTCCCACGACACTACAGGTACACCAGTAGGGGTCTTCGAGACAGGTTTCTGCAAAGAGAACAGTTCCCTGGATACTGACTTGCTAGTTAATCATACACAGTATATGTACGACACTTATTGGTTATGTGGAGATGGTAAGCTCCGTCCTAGGTTGCCTAATGCCTGGACAGGTCAATGTACCCTTGTTAAACTAGCTGTGCAGTTCAAGATTTTACCTTGGGATCCGGAGACACCTGATGAACATACCAGAAAGAGGAGAAGTCTCGATCAGCTCCATATGAGTTATGCAGAAGATCCATTAGTATATGTCGATGGCATTGGAGTGCCAAGGGGGGTGCCTGACCAATTTAAAGCCCAGAACCAGATCTATGCTGGCTTTGCTTCCATAATCCCACAGGTGCAGATTAATAAAAATTGATTGGATCAATTACATATATTACAGTGAACAAAGGTTTGTCAATTTTATCTGTGATGCTTTCCAGGGTATAGTTGAGGAATTGGGCCCTAACACTAGAATGACCCTCCAAAACCGACTAGCCCTTGATATGATCTTAGCTGAGAAAGGAGGAGTCTGTGGGATGGTGGGAGAGGAGTGTTGTACTTATATCCCTCAGAACTCTGGGGTAAATGGAAAGACCATGATAGCCCTTAGAAAGATAAATGGGTTAGCAGCAGAATTAAAAACTAATGCTGGAGTAGACACATCATTCTTTTCCGGTTGGTTGGGTGAGCTCAAAGGATTTCTTCAATGAGCTTGTCTGGTACTGATTGCTCTCCTTGTAGTTGGATCAATAATTCTCTGTTGTGTCATTCCCCTGTATAAAAAGGTTATTGCAGAAGCAACTCCGACTGGCACCTTCCTCAACCAAGAAGTAGACCCACCAGAGTACGATGGCACTGATCCAGGGGAGATCCCTAAGTACGTCCCCCTCAAGAAGTTAGACAAAACCCCCAATTCTCAGATGATGCTAAGAGATTTAGTCTAGGGACAGTAGGAGAACTCCATGTGAGACTAGTGAAGGGTTCAGCTGCCTGGAGGCCTCTCACAAGGGGAGAGCTTCTGAGGTGTCTGGATGAAGAAATCCACCTCCCCTTTCCCCATCACATGGACAGTCTCGAAGGATCTTTCTTTTTAGGGAAAAACTTAGTGTTTAGGGGGGATTGTCAAGGTGAAAATATATTTTCTTTATACACTTTTGTACTTTATGTATTCTTATGCTGTGAAACAATAAGTTTTTCCCCTTTATGCTTGCTAATGCATATGTAACTGTATTTAAGATGGCTGCCAGTATTCACCTTTGCCCTAAATTCTGATTCTGCTGAAGAAGCAAGTTACACATTCCAGAAGGACAAGTATCATTTCTCTTGAAATGATACTTAAAGCGACGTGGAGGAAGGAGGATCCATCAGATGATGTCAGAGCCAACCAGAAAGACTGAATACTAGATACATTGCTTTAACCCCGCCTAACCCCACCCTCTGCACACCTTCCCCCAATAGATCATATAATGTTGTGTATTAGAAAATAAAGTTAGTTGCTGTGACGTTGCTACACTATGTAGACACACGAGCATGCAATGAGTTTGAACCAGCATTTTGTCTGACTCATTCTTCACTCCGGTACCAATGCTTTTATTCTAATTTGGAATGACTGGTGAAGGAAGGGTATTGTCGTGACGACCCCGACATAGGTACTGTGTTCTTTTCTTTCTAGGCCTCATTCATTTTTCAGTAAACAGTAGAATGATTTGCTTTACAAAAATGCTTTATCTTAGTCTCATCTGTCCACAAGACATTCCCCCAGGAGGAGCCTGCAGGACAGCTTGAATTTATTTGGAACTGGATTGGGGCTGCTTATCCACCATCTGCACTATCCTGCATTGCAACCTTTCATCAATTTTTCTCTGCTGTCCATATCCAGGGAGATTAGCTACAGTGTCATAAGTTATAAACTTCTTGTATCACGACTCTGCTGTTGGATATGCTGGGACCAGAGCTCCTTCCCTGTCCCTAGCGCTAGTGGGCACCATTGCTATCCCTGTATCTGGTATCAGGTGTGATTTTCATATTGCTCACACCTGTTACCTGCCACAAGTGAGATGGAATGAGCTTCACATGCTTAAAACAAAGTTCTTTTCCCCACAATTTTGGAAAGATGCCAACAATCTTGTCTAGACTCTTTTTGGGGGGTTTTGTGTGAAATGATATCTAATTTACCTTTTGTTTCTCTATTTTATTGTTGTTTCAATACACACAAAGGAAAAAATATGTGTATAACAAAACATTTGTAATTGTAATAACTTTCACAGCTCATGTGCAGTCTTTGGATCTGCTAAGGTGAACAGTTTGCTCCAGACCTCTGCCACTCGCATGCAGCTACAAATAACACTAGACAGCGCGGCACTCAGCAGGACAAGAGGCAGAACGATAAGCACATGTCTGACCCTGGAAAACAATAGATGAGTGCGCCCACAACCGGGGGCCCTCCGTGGATAGGGGGCCCTGGGTAAGTGCCCAGTCTAACTGGCGGTAGCAGTAAACACCAATGATTCCTGTGTTCCCCAAAGAAGCGCCTTAGAAATGTCCATTTTATGAGTTCAGCTCTGGATCCAAACTCAGTAGGTCTTAGGTATCTATTTAATAATGTACAGTATAGTTGGTATTGTGAGATTTATTGACAGATCCATTTAACAGCATTATATGGATCTATTACATCTTTAATTCAGTTCAATAAACCCATGCTTGGGCGGAAAGTTGATTTCACAATATGGGCACAAGTATGTGCCCATATTCCACTTGAATAAAGCTTAACTTAATCGTGATGAAGTCAAATAAACTGTAAATCCACAAAATTGTAATATATATCAATTAAAGGGTTGGTCCAATACCTAAAATACTCTACATACTTTTGTAATTGGCTTTATTATACAATACCCTACACTACTCCTTATTATACTAATCCATAAATGTGTCGTTTTTTTCACTTCTCTTCCTGGGCTGTTTTGTTTTAGAGGAGTCTCAAATGAGACTTCACATGAGGCTGGGGCTGCACTCACTTCTCTGCAGCATCTATTATCCTTCCTGGAACAGAACTTAATTCAGGCTCAACGCTGCAGTTACTTAATACAGATTTTTTCATCGCCTCTCTCTGAAGGTGTCCTGGATCTATGGCCCCGATAGACGCTCTGAGAGATGTGATTTCTTCTTTTCCCGTTGCCACAGCTTCTAACGGTGAAACAAAACGTTGCCAGGGGATGGTGATAGAGGCAGTATAAGTGACACCAGCGCCCCCTGATAACGATTCGTTTGAGGGTGGCGATAGAAGCTGTGGGGCGGCGCTGGTGTCATTTACCTGCTTGACGATTAATAGTTACTCAGACTTTGCAGAGCTGATAGAAGCAGAGTGCTGGTGCTGCGCTCACCTCTCCCACAGCTTCTATCAAACCATGGATCCAGGACAGGGTGTAAAAATTTAGAAAGGTCATTTTAGTTACCGGACCACCCTTTTAACTTTAACTTATCAATTATTTTACATACCTGTCCACTTTTAAAATTAATGACACTATCAAAAGTGAAGTGGTATTCCTGAAAACATGAAAAAGGGGGAGTTAAAATAGTTATTAAATAACTAGTCTGACGTAAAATATTGTGAGATGCAAAGGAAGGCTGTTTTGCTCCCTAAGTACTGAAGCAAATTATTAAATTTGATACTGTTGATTTTTCTTTGGGAAGGAAACAAGAATAAAATATTTAAAGTTTAATATTTTTTAAAACATGAAGATTTATCTTTTAGGACAGTTAGTCAATAGAGGACATCGCCACAACAGTCACCAGACCTTACTCAGATGGTCTTGTTATTTTGGGGGTTATCAGAGATTAGGTATTTTCAAGAAAACCATGTGAAGCTGATAACATGATTAGAATTCAAGTATTTAACCTTTAATTTCCAGTGAATTTTTCATTTTTGCTCTTTAAATTTTTCATCACTTTTTCCAATACCAATAACTTTTGGCCTTGTCTTAAATAATTTTCCCATCGACCTAGATGAATGAGACCTTGTTTTTTGCGCTACAAGTTGAAGTTTTCAATGGCACCAATCAATTTATCATGTGATGTGCTGGAAAGTGAGAAGAAAATTCCAAGTGTAGTTTAAAAAGTGAAAAAATGCAATTACACCATTGTTTTTTTTTAGGTTTGTTTTTACAGCGTTCATTCTGTGGTAAAAAATGACCTGGAAATATGATTGGCCAGGTCAGCTCAATTGCAGTAATACAAAAAATGCATAGAGTTTTTATTTAAAATTTAGTGATGAAAAAAACTCAGAATATTGAAAAAAACTATTTTTTGCTTTGTGTTGCCATTTTCCGAGATCCATAACATTTTTATTTTTCTGATGATGGGTCTGCGTGAGGGCTTTTTCTTTCTCGGTAAGCTGATGTTTTTATTGATACGAGTTTTGTGTACATACTGTATGATGCTTTCATTGCTTATCGTTACAATTTCTAGCATGGTGAGGTGGCTGAAAAAATGCAAATTTGTCAGAGGGGGTTGTTTTTCTTTTCACGGCATTTATCAATAATTAATTCCATAATTTATTAGATCAGACTTTTACAAACGCGACAATATGTTAGGGCATGTTAGGTTAGGCTATGGGTTGAACTAGATGGACGCAAAGTCTTCCTTCAACTTTAGTAACTATAATTATAACTAATATCAAATACCGGTAAGTTTCTTTTTTTCCATTATTTTTACAGTGGAAAAGGGCTGGGGTGGTTTGAACTTTTATATGTTTTATATTTTTAAAAACTTTTTTCTTTATATATTTTTTTTAGTCCCCTTAGTGGACTTCAACCTACTATGGTTTTTTTGCTTATAGTACATACTGCAGTACCACAGTATTACATTATATAGTTAAAATCTTGATCTCCTATGGAGCTCAGCCTATAGCTGAACTTCACGGGAGGACTAAAATGGCAGCAGACCACCGCCTGTCATAATAACTAGTGATGAGCGAGTATACTCGTTGCTCAGGTTTTCCCAAGCACGCTCGAGTGGTCTCCGAGTATTTGTTAGTGTTCGGAGATTTAGTTTTTATCGCCCAACTGAATGATTTACAGCTAATAGCCAGCCTGAGTACATGTGGGGGTTGCCTGGTTGCTAGGGAATCCCCGCATGTAATCAAGCTGGCTAGTAGCTGTAAATCATTCAGCTGAGGTGATGAAAACTAAATCTCCAAACACTAACAAATACTCGGAGACCACCCGAGCGTGCTCAGGAAAACCTGAGCAACGAGTATACTCACTCATCACTAATAATAATAACCCATCGGTTCCCCGCGATTGTGTCACAGCAGGCAGTTGAGAGTCGGCATACTTGGGCACCGACGCACGTTCAATGTAAATGCTGCTGTCAGAGATTGATAGAGGCATATAAATGTTTAACAGCCATGGCTGGTACTAGGCGCCCCCTTCATACAAAAGAACCCCTTCCCAGGGTTCAAATTCAATGCCATTTTAAGGGAAGGGGTTACACTGTATGTCCCCTTCTGCACCCTACGTATTTATGCCAGGACCATAGGCCCCAATTCATCATTGCCTTTGCACCTTTTTCATATCTAGTTTTGTGTCTTTTTTATCTGCATACAACTCCTTCTGTTTGCAACATTCTTGAAGTCTACCTTGTTATATGCTCGCCTGTTGTTTTTTTTTTTTGGTTTTCCACTTTGTGGGCAGACTTTAGCCATTCCAGATGTTTTCACCTGATTCATCAATTGCGACTTTTTAAAAAGTTGCAAAATTTGCTCTGCTTCACTTCAGTCCCCTCTTGATGTACTTTTGAGCAGGCCTGTATTTTGTCTCAATTTTCAAAACTTTTGGAGCCAAAGGTCACAAAAACAGGTCACAAATCAGGACAGGAATAAAACCTGTTCATGACTTTGAGCCAAATTCATGAATCGCGTGCCCAATTTTGATGAATTTGGCACAAAAAACGGCAACTAATATCACAAGACAAAAAAGAAAAATGACTTAAAAAAACGCAAATGATGAATCGGGGCTGTAGGCTTTACCTTAGTTTCACTGTCAGTTTTATCTCTGAAAATTAAGCTCTTGTGGTCGTCAGTGACTTGTATTGTTTTTTCTTGTTCTGCAAATAAAACAAGACACTTTTTAGAATTTCAGGAATAGGTGAATCCGTGTTAATCTGACATCCAATAACCCAGATCTTATTCTATACACAAATTTGGCAGATCTAGAAACTGGAGACTGAGCAAAAGAAGCAATGTGGAGAATAATAAGCTGATATTTATTTTACACACTTATATGGCGCCATAAATCTCCAAAGCTCTTTAAAAACATCATCATCACTGTCCTTATTATCTAAATTCCAGATATCAATATGTCTATGGAGTGTGGTAGAATCCGGAGAACCTGATGAAAACCCTATATTTAAAGGGAATCTGTCACCATCTGAAAGCAACATAATGTAGGAAAAGAGACCCTGATTCCAATAATGTATCACTTAGATGTAGAGTGCAGCAGAGCTGAGAAAGCTGCCCCCGCCCACACTAGGCCCTCTGTGTACATAGTCTATTGACAGTGAGCTGCTTATCACAGGAGGGGGCAGAGCCACTCTGCAGCTAGTCAGAGCAATGATGTCCTAGTGATAAAACCTTCATTATAAGTAAACGACAGCACACAGCCTTAAAAGTGACTAATTGAATTTAGTGTTTTAACCACTATGTCATGCTGTCCTCAGATTCCATAGCAAATACCTGCTGACAGATTCAATTTAAAGGCGTTTTCCAATGTACAAAGTACATTTTAATTAATAGATCTTGGAATAAAAATAAGTTCCACAACTGGATGTGTTAAAAAAATGTTCCTGTGCTGAGATAATCTTATAAATGTTAACAAAAGGAGAGCAGGACGGCACTAGAGCAGCACCGCGTCTCACAAACAGGACTCCAAATTGGCAGCTATATGTCAGGCGTCACGAATGCTCTGGGCGTTGGTGCTCTGCATATAAAACATTCAGCAAGAAGTCCAACTATGAAAAGAAGAAGAATAATATGCGGCACTCACCCTGGTAAAGCTGTGAAGATCGTGAACTTTATTGAAGAAAAAATATATAATATATCCGTCAGGACATCAGGTCAGGTATGAGGGTGCGGTATGGGAGCACGGAAGACGGCCGTTTCGCACTCACAGGTGCTTCGACGGGTCCGAATGGTAGATTACAGCACGTCATTTCCTCTTAAAGGATTTCTGACGTGCATACATAATTAGAAACATACATGTGACAAACTAAATAATTGTTATTAGTGCATAAATGTGACAACTAAAATAATAATCTACATGCAGACTAACAGTACCTAAAGGATATTTTGAAAATCTTACATATATATCATAAGATATTATTTGATATTATTTTCTACAAAGTATTTTTTTATATTATTATTGCAAGACAAATTATATCACAACAGTAGTATAAACCTTGGACAGTATTATAAAAATACAATATTATAAAAATACAGACATGTCTAGCCGGTCATTTAAGCCAATCTGCCCCTGTGCATTAGCATTTAAGATCCATTTGGCTTCCTTTTGTAAAAGAATCCTATTCTGATCACCTTCCTGCGGTGGATACGATACAATTTCTAAACCAGCGAAACTGAGAAGGTCGGGGTTAGCATCATGTTTTTCCGTCATATGCTGGATCAATCTTAAGCAACCTTTGCCTGTCTTGATGGAGTTATAATGCTCTTTAAAACGCACAATTAACGGTCTAATTGTCTTGCCGATATAAAAATATCGGCACGGGCAAAACAGCACATAGATCACGAATTTGCTTTTACAAAAAATAAAATCTCTCACTGTATGGACTATAGAACCTATTTGGATTGGATTATTAGTTATATGAAGATGGCAAAACCTGCAATTCCCACATCTGTGATTGCCAGCAGGTATATTACTGGTAAGCCAACTATTTTTAGGAGTAGTCATTCTGTTATATACCAGTAAATCTGACAAATTATGAGTGCGTTTATATGCAAATTTTGGGGAATGGTTATAGACTGATGACAGGTCCCTATCTGTTTGTAGCACGTGCCAGTTCTTCCGAATGGAGGCGTGGATAATTTTATCTAGATTGCTGTGCTTAAAGCAGAAATAAAAATTCTTATTATCTGCTGTTTTTTTCCGGTGTATAATCATTAGTTCTTTTTCTTTTTAGAAAATCTTGTTGTGTGAACTTGTTAATTCGATCCTCGGCTTCCCTTAATATCTGTGTGGGATAGCCTCTTTTTATAAGGCGAGATTTTAGTTCGCTGATTTGCTCATTAAAAATTGCATTACTGTTATTAATTTTGCGTAATCTGACCATTTGGCTATATGGTAGCCCTCTTTTTGTGTGGAGCGGATGAGCGCTCTCAAAATGTAAAATGTTATTTGTTGCAGTTTTCTTCCTAAAGATTTTTGTCATTATATCACCTTCAACGATTTCTATTTTAACGTCTAAATACTCGAGACTATCAAACCCATAACAAGACGGAAATTTCATGTTGCAATTGTTAGAAATATTAAGATATGTAACAAAATCATCAAATTCTTTTACATTGCCGTCCCAAATTATCATGATGTCGTCCACAAATCTAGTATAAAAGCGAATGTGCTTAATAAACGGATTATTGATATTATTCACATAAACTTCCTCAAAAACAGCTAAAAAGAGCATATGTACATGAAGTGGGCGTACCCATTGCAGTTCAGATTAGTTGGGTATACCATCTATCCATAAATTTAAAGGAATTATTTAGACAAAATGAAATCCAAACTTTCTACTATGAATAGAATAATATCTGGGTCTAGCTTCCTTTTTTGTAAGATGCTTTGGATAGCCTGTATACCTTTATCTTTAGGGATGCGGGTATATAAGTTTACTACGTTGATAGATGTTAATGCAAATGTAGGTTGCCATTCAATTTCCTTTAGGGCTGCAACTAAGTCTCCTGAGTCTTTAATATATGAAGGAATAGAGTATAATAATGGTTTTAATAACCAATCAATATATTGAGACAACGCTTCAGTAAGAGAATTAATCCCTGAAATTATAGGGCGCCCTGGAGGTTCTTTTATGTCTTTGTGGATTTTAGGTATACTATACCAATACGGAAACTGAGGATGTTCAGGTAGCAGACTTTCTGCACGATTTTTAGGCAGAACTACTTTCTCCACATATTTTCTCAATAATGACCTTAATTTTATGATATATTTATGAGTAGGGTTATTAGAAAGTACACTATAGGTATTCCGATCATTTAGCTGCATAAGGGCTTCTTTTACATAGTACTCTCTATCCAAAACGACAATATTGCCACCCTTATCCGCTCTCCTGATAACGACATCGTCCCAACTACGTAAGTCTTTTAAAGCTGAAATTTCTCTAGTACTGAGATTATTAACAGGGGTTTTGTAAAGAATGGATTCGACATCCTTCACAACCAAATCTTGGAAGAGGTCGATGACGTTACCAGGAGAGACGGGGGGGCATAAACCGAGACTTAATACCACCCAGAAACGGTTTTCTGCTCTTTAGAGCAGTATGGGTAGCTACAGAAGATTGCATTATCAAAGGGTCATTCAGACTAAGCAATAAAGTAGTCTCTCTTTCATCTGCATCCGCTTCTGGTGGATAAACCATGAAACCTAATGAGCCAATGTTATTTTCCAATGACGTTGAAATGCTCGATACCATTTGAGGACTGTAATTATTCACGCCTAATTTCTTGTCTTTCTGAAAGAATTTGTGAAGATGAAGTTTCCTAACACTCTTAAATAAATCTATCTTGAAGTTAGTAAGGTCAAATGACTCAGGAAGACAGTAATTTAATCCTTTTGATAATAAGGAAATATGATCAGCATTTAATGTTCTTTTAGATAAGTTCACTACTTGTAGATCATCTTTGATTAACCCATATTCACTGTCCATTCTATTTATTTCCTCCACGAAACTTGCTTGCATTTTTTCTTGACATTTGCGCTTTTTTTTTACATTTGATAATTTGGGACGGCAATGTAAAAGAATTTGATGATTTTGTTACATATCTTAATATTTCTAACAATTGCAACATGAAATTTCCGTCTTGTTATGGGTTTGATAGTCTCGAGTATTTAGACGTTAAAATAGAAATCGTTGAAGGTGATATAATGACAAAAATCTTTAGGAAGAAAACTGCAACAAATAACATTTTACATTTTGAGAGCGCTCATCCGCTCCACACAAAAAGAGGGCTACCATATAGCCAAATGGTCAGATTACGCAAAATTAATAACAGTAATGCAATTTTTAATGAGCAAATCAGCGAACTAAAATCTCGCCTTATAAAAAGAGGCTATCCCACACAGATATTAAGGGAAGCCGAGGATCGAATTAACAAGTTCACACAACAAGATTTTCTAAAAAGAAAAAGAACTAATGATTATACACCGGAAAAAAACAGCAGATAATAAGAATTTTTCTTTCTGCTTTAAGCACAGCAATCTAGATAAAATTATCCACGCCTCCATTCGGAAGAACTGGCACGTGCTACAAACAGATAGGGACCTGTCATCAGTCTATAACCATTCCCCAAAATTTGCATATAAACGCGCTCATAATTTGTCAGATTTACTGGTATATACAGTGGGGCAAAAAAGTATTTAGTCAGTCAGCAATAGTGCAAGTTCCACCACTTAAAAAGATGAGAGGCGTCTGTAATTTACATCATAGGTAGACCTCAACTATGGGAGACAAACTGAGAAAAAAATATCCAGAAAATCACATTGTCTGTTTTTTTATCATTTTATTTGCATATTATGGTGGAAAATAAGTATTTGGTCAGAAACAAAATTTCATCTCAATACTTTGTAATATATCCTTTGTTGGCAATGACAGAGGTCAAACGTTTTCTGTAAGTCTTCACAAGGTTGCCACACACTGTTGTTGGTATGTTGGCCCATTCCTCCATGCAGATCTCCTCTAGAGCAGTGATGTTTTTGGCTTTTCGCTTGGCAACACGGACTTTCAACTCCCTCCAAAGGTTTTCTATAGGGTTGAGATCTGGAGACTGACTAGGCCACTCCAGGACCTTCAAATGATTCTTACGAAGCCACTCCTTCGTTGCCCTGGCGGTGTGCTTTGGATCATTGTCATGTTGAAAGACCCAGCCACGTTTCATCTTCAATGCCCTTGCTGATGGAAGGAGGTTTGCACTCAAAATCTCATGATACATGGCCCCATTCATTCTTTCATGTACCCGGATCAGTCGCCCTGGCCCCTTTGCGGAGAAACAGCCCCAAAGCATGATGTTTCCACCACCGTGCTTTACAGTAGGTATGGTGTTTGATGGATGCAACTCAGTATTCTTTTTCCTCCAAACACAACAAGTTGTGTTTCTACCAAACAGTTCCAGTTTGGTTTCATCAGACCATAGGAAATTCTCCCAAAACTCCTCTGGATCATCCAAATGCTCTCTAGCAAACTTCAGACGGGCCCGGACATGTACTGGCTTAAGCAGTGGGACACGTCTGGCACTGCAGGATCTGAGTCCATGGTGGCGTAGTGTGTTACTTATGGTAGGCCTTGTTACATTGGTCCCAGATCTCTGCAGTTCATTCACTAGGTCCCCCCGCGTGTTTCTGGGATTTTTGCTCACCGTTCTTGTGATCATTCTGACCCCACGGGGTGGGATTTTGCGTGGAGCCCTAGATCGAGGGAGATTATCAGTGGTCTTGTATGTCTTCCATTTTCTAATTATTGCTCCCACTGTTGATTTCTTCACTCCAAACTGGTTGGCTATTGCAGATTCAGTCTTCCCAGCCTGGTGCAGGGCTACAATTTTGTTTCTGGTGTCCTTTGACAGCTCTTTGGTCTTCACCATAGTGGATTTTGGAGTCAGACTGTTTGAGGGTGTGCACAGGTGTCTTTTTATACTGATAACAAGTTTAAACAGGTGCAATTACTACAGGTAATGAGTGGAGGAAAGAGGAGACTCTTAAAGAAGAAGTTACAGGTCTGTGAGAGCCAGAAATCTTGATTGTTTGTTTCTGACCAAATACTTATTTTCCACCATAATATGCAAATAAAATGTTAAAAAAACAGACAATGTGATTTTCTGGATTTTTTTTTCTCAGTTTGTCTCCCATAGTTGAGGTCTACCTATGATGTAAATTACAGACGCCTCTCATCTTTTTAAGTGGTGGAACTTGCACTATTGCTGACTGACTAAATACTTTTTTGCCCCACTGTAACAGAATGACTACTCCTAAAAATAGTTGGCTTACCAGTAATATACCTGCTGGCAATCACAGATGTGGGAATTGCAGATTTTGCCATCTCCATATAACTAATAATCCAATCCAAATAGGTTCTATAGTCCATACAGTGAGAGATTTTATTTTTTGTAAAAGCAAATTCGTGATCTATGTGCTGTTTTGCCCGTGCCAATATTTTTATATCGGCAAGACAATTAGACCGTTAATTGTGCGTTTTAAAGAGCATTATAACTCCATCAAGACAGGCAAAGGTTGCTTAAGATTGATCCAGCATATGACGGAAAAACATGATGCTAACCCCGACCTTTTCAGTTTCGCTGGTTTAGAAATTGTATCGTATCCACCGCAGGAAGGTGATCAGAATAGGATTCTTTTACAAAAGGAAGCCAAATGGATCTTAAATGCTAATGCACAGGGGCAGATTGGCTTAAATGACCGGCTAGACATGTCTGTATTTTTATAATACTGTATTTTTATAATACTGTCCAAGGTTTATACTACTGTTGTGATATAATTTGTCTTGCAATAATAATATAAAAAAATACTTTGTAGAAAATAATATCAAATAATATCTTATGATATATATGTAAGATTTTCGAAATATCCTTTAGGTACTGTTAGTCTGCATGTAGATTATTATTTTAGTTGTCACATTTATGCACTAATCACAATTATTTAGTTTGTCACATGTATGTTTCTAATTATGTATGCATGTCAGAAATCCTTTAAGAGGAAATGACGTGCTGTAATCTACCATTCGGACCCGTCGAAGCACCTGTGAGTGCGAAACGGCCGTCGTCCGTGCTCCCATACCGCACCCTCATACCTGACCTGATGTCCTGACGGATATATTATATATTTAATCTTATAAATGTGCCCCTGCTGTGTACTGTGTAATGCCTGTGTCTGACCGTACAGGGACATGGTCTGATCATATCACAGCTCCTGGGCAGGGGAGGACCTGGGACATTGTACCAGGAAGGGGCCCAGGATGGAGGATATATATTACTGGAAGGGACCAGGATGGGGATATTACATCATGATGGGAGACATTATTACTGGAAGGAGTGCAGTATGGGAGAAATACATTACTGGTAGGAGCCGAGGATGGGAAGATTACACTACGATGAGGGACATATATTACTGGAAGGATGGGGAATATTACTGGTCAAGGATGGGGGATATTATACCAGGATGAGTTCCAAGATGAGTGACATTATTATTAGAAAGGGTCCCAGATGGGGGACATTATTCCAGGAAGGGGCCAGGATAAGGACATTATTACAGGAAGGGGCTTAGGATGGGGGACATTATACCAGGAAGAGGTCATTATTACATTGGGGGTGGGCAAAACATTTATTCATGGGATTTAGAACACTACAAGGGGTAATACATTTGACCTACATGTAGATGGGGCCCAGGTCTAAATTTTACATCGGGGCCCATCAGCCTCTAGTTACTCAACTGTTGTGGAGTGTCATGCATCTGTTACTTCACATGGTGAAGCGAGGGTGATGGAGGGAATATATTTGCCACTTTTTTTCCAATAATCTTAACCCTTTGTCCACCATGCTCAAATTAAACATTTAAAAAACTGTATGAAATCATGAAATTACGCATTACCTTCTGTCTGCCAGAGTCCCACTACAGCCTTCACACATACTTCTTGTCCAAGCTGTAAGAAAAAGGATACTGTTTAAGCTACGTTCACACATTGAATATTTGGTCAGTATTTTATATCAGTATTTGTAGGCGAAAACCAGGAGAGGAACAATCAGAGGAAAAGTATAATAGAAACACGTCACCACTTCTGCATTTATCACCCACTACTGGTTTTGGCTTACACATACTGATATAATACTGATAGTGTGACCGTAGCCTTAGAGACAGATAGACAATCATGTGTCGGGCTAGGGGCTTACGAGCTTGCAGGGGTTGCAATACATTAAATGCTACTTATGCTTTTGCACAGACTTTTTTCGTTCTTGTTTACTTGGTAAAGGAAAGGTTAAGCAATTTTCCAAATAATCTTAATCAAAAAATTCTATCATTTTTCTGCTGCAGATTTCGGCAAATCCCTTACAGCAGCTTGCGAAAAATCTAGTGACTATGAGAATAGCTCAAGGTGATCCCACTATTACATCTATCTGACCTTAGGGCTTATAAAGTTAGTCTTTATGAGACAAGGTTTTTAAAGATTAATTGCAGACCTTACAAAAATGCATTAAATAAGTGGTTCTCCGAGTGTCACTGACCCAAGCCAAGTATATTCTGGTTGTCAAAATGCCCGAGATGTTTCATAGTTCTAAGGTTGAAAGAAGACACAAGTCCATATGTACAACCTGTAACTCTCAGTGGTTTAGATATTAGTTGTTCACTTTATTCCTTTCATGGCACCATGACGCCATTGTATGATCTCTCTCTAAAGGACATAAAACACTATCACAACATGTACTTTTATTCATTGCATACAATATTGACTGGAGAAAGTGCCTACCTGTCCGATGTCCATCTTGCTGTGAGAAAACGCTGTGAAAGATCCGGTGTAGAATTACCCTACATTATTAATAGGAGTTTCTAATTGTACCGACGGCAGCTGTTCACTTCAGGTTCCATTTGACTTGATCAGAAAAGCAGAACAAGCGGCAAAGAAAGATCCATCTGCAAACCTGGAGATTGCACAGTCCGGTCACTCTCCTAGGAGGGGGTACAGCTTTAGGTCACAAGGTGCTCCTTCAGGTTGCAATATTAATTTGCACAACATTTGAAAATTGAAAACATTTTAACTTGACCCCATATTCTGTAAAGTTCTAGTAACTGGTTCCCAAAACTCTAAAATGAAGCCAAAAAAACTGTTAAGGAACTGAAGAAACGCTGCAGCCCAATCAATTTCAGGATTATTTGAGGTCCCAGAGTTTGGATTGGTTGGAATTTCCCATTTTTTAAACTTGATTTATTGAAGATTATACAACATAAGAAGGTTTCATCATAGAACAGAAGAAAAAAACATTACGTCTCATTGCTCACTAATACTGTCTGGCAAAGTTAACCTTGTCTTAAAGGAGTTGTCCAGTCTTGTAGTTCAAGTCTGGAGTCAGTCTATGTAACTGTGAACTTGTGAACCCATACCGCATGCAGGGGGTGGCTGGAACGTGACGGCAAGTATGCGATTTGCATACATGCAGTCACATGCTGACTAGGCGTGCGCAAGTGAATTGAGTGAGGTCCGGTACGTTTAGTCGGAATGTGGCCGGAAGTATGCAATTGCTCCCACACTCTGCACACTATGAGGATTCACAAGTTGAATAGAGTGACTTCAAGCTTGATCCCCAAGCCTGGAAATCCCTTTCACATATCATGGGTCTAATATCTTAACCAAAAGCATAAGACACCTCTGTCTCATGTTATAATCTTGAGATAATACTCCTCATTATCTGTGGACTAATGTGAGTCAAAGGAGAATCAAACCAAGGCTTCCAAACCTTATCACATTTTTGAGGAGCATGTCAATGTTTATATACCACCCTCTCATAGGAAGCTGCAGTATTTACCTTATAGACTGAGTGTGAAATCCGTGGGGGTCATCACTCCATCCATCTCATGGCGACAGCCTTTGGGCCAAAAACATAGTCTCCCTAAGAAGGGTAGGGAGGCCAGGTCTCCTCAATGAGGGAGGATTCCCAATAAGCACCCCTCTGACAGCTGCACAGGAGCTTGTATGACCTCGATGAGGATCGCTATGACCTCCTTCCAAAAGTCTGCAAGGCCAAATCGGGTGTATAAATCTGTTGCCTCTTCCCCACACCTATGCCAATCTTCAGTGGTGGATCTCCCATGTATAACCGACTGGGTGACAGATAGCACTGATGGACTATATATCATTTTATTAGCTTGTTATTAAATCCTGGTAAAACACATGGTGGGGCGGTTGTAATCTGGCCCCCGGGGGTAGTCGTGTGAGTGCGCAGCCCTTTCCATGCCTTTTTTTTTGCGCGGCCACACTGCTGAACAGGGGATAACAGGTTATGCGTTCTCATTCGCCACCTTCCATACAATGCACCAGCTCCTTTCCCAGGTTTACAGTTTGTATTTTGTTTCTGGAAACGTGTACAGCAAAGAAATGGGGAGAAGTTGGAATTGCCTGCATTTTCCTGGGGGTAGTGTCATACGGGTCCAGGTGTGTCGCTATGACCCTGATACCGTTTCCTCGCTTATACCCACCCCTGGGGGACGCACGTAGAGTTGTTGCTCCTTGTACCATGGCCCACTGCAGGGCATACCTTGTCCCAAGGTCTCCCTTTTCCGCTGGACAGTACGTTTCCTGGGCATGTAAGCTTTTCCTTGCAGGGGTCTCCACTTGCCAGTGATGTCTGCCGACTTCGTAACTAGTTTCTTTCCATACTGAACCTCAGTCCTGCCACCAGGAATTTCAGGGTCCTATACTGGCAACAATTTCGGGCCCCTTTTGAGTCTCCACCCAGTCTCCACCCTATCTACTCCTCCATATGTCCTTCCATCCTGGCCCCATATGTGTCCTCCCATCTGGGCCCGATATGTCTCCATCCTGTCCCCATATGTACTTCGACCACGGCCACATGTCTCGATCCTGCCTCCATATGTCCTCTCATCCTGGCCCCATATATGTCCTCTCATCCTGGCCCCAAATGTCTCCATCCTGCGCAGTGACTGGCCGGCGCCTGTGCAGAAGATTGATAAAAACTGCACATAAAAAGGCGGATAAGATTCACATAGCCCCACGAGTGGACGACGCATGCGAGGAATGACAGCGCCGCAACTTCACGTCACAGGTCAGTGTGACGCTGATGGGAGGTGGGTGCCATTATACTGAAGAGAGGAGGCAGGGATTTCTTCCAGGCACCTCACGCCCTGGAGCCCAGAAGAAATTATTAACATATAACATTAAAACTGCTTTTCTCAACATCTACACTGCAGCTATGAGGCATACAGGTAAAACTATTTTAACCATTCTATTACCTGTATGCCCATAGTAATAGCTTAAATTCTTCCAGGGGGTGACAGATTCCCTATAATTTACTGAGCCTCAAGCCTTGATAATGTCATGGAGAGATACAAAGAAGAGAAACCCCCGCACCGCTGCTATCTAGTTGGATTCTAAAAATGCAACAACCCAAACTAATCAGAGAGCCAAATACCTTACGGGGTGCAGCTTCCAAAGTGCAACATAATAGTCCAACAAAAGAAAAAATGAAGTGCACTTACCCGTATATACTGGTCACAATACTTTATTCGGACATAATACAAAAAGTGCAGGGAGGGATGTGAAAAAAGCGGACGACGGCCGTTTCGTGCCTCAGCACTTCAACGCAGTAACAATCTTCTCTGATTATTACATATTTGCTGCATTTCTTTTATGCGCTTTCCTGCTTATTTGCTTTGGGGCAGATATGAAGCAGAGTTAACGCTTTTTTAAAAGTACAGAAAAACTTACAGTATCTTTGCACACAAATTTGTGTAATGTGCAACCCGAGCATCCGGAATATTTATCCCCCCACACACACCTCTGTAAATAGCTGCAGGGGGATAATGTGCACAAAGTGCACTGAGCAAAGATACGTTCGGCTTTCACTGTATTTTATATGTTTGTAAACCCTCTTCACATGCTCAGCACTCTGGAATAGTCGCAATGTGACTATTTGTGACTGCAGACTTGTGAATCCTCACATCTTCCAGATGTGCCTTTTCTGGGGTGGCTGGGGGCAGGTGTTTTTAGCCAGGGGGGGGGGGGGCAATAACCGTGGACCCTCTCCAGGCTATTAATATCTGCCCTCAGTCACTGGCTTTACTACTCTGGCGGAGAAAGTTGCGCGGGAGCCCACGCCAATTTTTTCCGCCATTTAACCCTATAATAGCTAGAGCGCCCAAATTTTGCACATACACACTACTAACATTAGTAGTGTGGAATATGCAAAAAAATGGTGATATGAGATGGTTTACTGTATGTAAGCCATGTCTCATATCATGTCGGGTTTAGGAAGGAGATAGCAAAACCGGCAATTGAATTACCGGCTTTTAAGCTATCTCGCGCTGGATGAAATATTAATATATATACATATATGTGTCTCAATGATATTTTGAATAGAGTACGCATATATTGTTGTAGACTGTTTAGCAATTATTATATGGATAGTACATTCCTTTCTTTTGGGGATGATACTTTAGGTATTCTGCTGAAAAAAAAATATATGTATTCACTGTAGGTTCTAATTGCTGCTATATTCACTTTTGTTTAACATACGTATACATCTGCATTTTATGTACTCCTGTTAGTGATATTGATGTATATGACCGACATGGTATATTTTTGCGCTAAGCACTTTATTATTCCCACCATTAGTAGGAGACACATTGTTATTTCTTTTCTATTAATTTTTCTTTGGTAGTTTGCCCTAAGTCCCGTGTATATATATAAATTTTTTCATTTTTTTAATTTTTTTTATTTATGTTATACTCCGGTTATTATCCCTTATAATTTTCTCTTTGTTACTACCTACTTTCATGTCGGTGCCTGGCGGGCGCATGCGCTGATGTGGGCGACTCAGTGCTTCCTGCTCCGCTCACATGGTAACGCAGAGCGTTTCACGCTTGCGTTCCAAGCGCGGAGAACAGGAAGTCACTATCTTCGGGAAGCTCGTCACCGGTGCATGCGCAATCATCAGCCGGGTACGCCGACATGAGGATCAGCTGTGAGTAGTGATATTTAAAGAGCGTACAGGCAGCACGCTAACATGCCCCTCTTTTGAGGAAGCCACAAGGCGAAACGGCGCTGTCGGGGTCCCTGGTGGTCACGCAGGACTCAGTACATCAGTATGTAAGTTACCATCTTTTTGTAATTGAATCACTACTGGTGGTCTGGTCTGCAATGAACATTGTACTGCAGATCGGGCACTGGTGTACTACTTTGTTTTGTTAGGCGTTCTTTTTCTCAGCCATTCTTTTACCTTTGGTGGGAATATTACTTTGAGGGTTGACAGCCTTATATTTTAGGCTTTATATTTATTTATATATGCCCTTGGGAGCGATATGATCTATCCCCTCTATATATAATAGCCTCTACTGTATGAATAGAGAAATAGAGTGACTCTATAGACTATGTTTGGTCATTACGCACCTTCCTTCATACATAGGTAGTATGCAGTGCTCTTTATATAGCCTTATTTGAATGTATATTTATGTATTGATTCTGCTGACCATCAGTTCACTGTTTTTATTGATTGTCCTTGTCTTGATTGTGTATATATGTTTCAATAAAATACATTGGTTTTATATATGTGCCTAT
This sequence comes from Ranitomeya imitator, assembly GCF_032444005.1. Classification (NCBI taxonomy): domain Eukaryota; kingdom Metazoa; phylum Chordata; class Amphibia; order Anura; family Dendrobatidae; genus Ranitomeya; species Ranitomeya imitator. Next base: position 58,761,835 of record NC_091285.1, read on the forward strand.
GCCTCATTTTCACCTGCATACTGGTATGGTGTTTGTTGTACAATAACGTTTTTGGAGGTGGCTAGTCCACTAGTGGATTTTTGGTTATGTTTAAATCATTTGTTCTGTTTTCTAACAGATTATCCGTAATATTTATGATGGACATGAAAGCTAGGGAGACCACCTGGCGGTCCAAGGCTTCAGATCTTTTCAAGCAAGGAGCTTCATTTGTATCACAGGATTTCACGGTGGAACATAGAGACCTCTCTTTACAGTATAAAAATGCGATACATAAAAAAACTAAGTTGTGGTGGAACAAAACCACATTGGAAAATTATCTAGCACAAAATATTGTTCCCAGGGGCTTAAGAGTACAAGTGTACCCCTCTTTCGAGCTAGAGGACCCAGAATTAATACAAAGGTGGCGAAAGGCAGCAATTAATTGTTCTTTAGAGTTCATTAAGATCATTATCGATAAGAATGCACACAGTATAACAGCTTTAGATGCCGATATTGAGGAATTATATAAAAGTATTAAGAAGCATGTGGCTGCTGAGAAAATGGAGAGTCTTATTAAAACCATTGAAAAAGATATCGATAAATGGGAGAATGATATTAGTGAACTCAAAGCAAAGAAATTCGCAAGAGATACAGCAGACTTTGAATCAGACAAAATCTTTAAGTGGCAACTCCCTAAAAAAACAAAAATGGGTGGAGTAAAACATGGTAATTTGGGCCGTGATCAGGCTTCATGTGCCGAGAGTAGCACCTCATGTAGCGATGCTGATAGTTCCAACGAATACCAGATACGTACAAGAACTAACACCCGGGATAATCGGGAAGGGGGAAAGAAATATCCTGATCTTTTCACCAATAGAAAAGGGAACAGACGACAAAATGACAAACCTAAGGTGATTAATTTATCCACTCATGTTTTGAGTGAGTCACAATTAAATGTTTTGGAAAAAGGGTTGACTTTTTCTCCATCTTCTCACTTAGATAAGTTCCAAGTAGTCAAAGAAATACACCTCTTTGCACGTAAAATCATATTACAAAAGCTACATCATAGAAATGATTTGAATAGTATGGATGGCAGTGATTTGGAAATGGAGACCCTAAGAAACTTGGAGGATTTGTTAGAGGAGAATGAAAGTGGCAATGGTAAGTTCCCAATTCATCTAATGGGGAAGTCAAAAGTTTTTCCAAGTCTAAGTACGTGTTCAGCCGTAGAGATTTTTACAAGACTAGTGGTGGAGGAGGTCGAAAATTTACCGCTAATCCCAAATTGGGTCTCTAATCTAAGTATACATGAGAACAAAGCATTGAGAGAATTGCAGTCCTTGGAGGATATTGTAATCAAAAAGGCAGATAAAGGGGGAAATACTGTAATATGGCCAAAAACCCTTTATGAAAGACAGGCATATAAAATCCTGAACGATAAGAGGTGTTACAAAAAAATCTGTTTCAATCCTTTAACCCAGTTTCAGCAGGAGTTGGTCAGTATATTAGAAACCGCATATGAGGATGGTATCATCCCTAAGAAATTCGTAGAGGCAATAAGTAAGTTACAACCTAGACTAGCCACTTTCTACATCTTACCTAAATTGCATAAAGATCAGGTGGACCCGCCCGGAAGACCTATTGTGTCCGGGATAGGTGGTTTGTGTGAGATGGTCTGTGCGGTCATTGACCATTATCTTCAGCCTTTTGTGTTAGCCTTACCTTCATATGTTAGGGACACCACTATGATGTTGCAGCGATTAGACTCTTTGAATTTGGAGGAGGGGTCTATTTTAGTGACAGCAGATGTGGAGGCGCTGTACTCCTCCATCAGACATGAGGACGGCCTCAATGCAGTTTCCCATTATCTGTATGAGAGCAATCTGGATCCCCCTCTGATTGAGATGTCATTGAGTCTTCTTAAATTCATTCTTGAACACAATGTCTTCACGTTTAATGGGGACATCTTTGTTCAATTACAGGGTACAGCCATGGGGGCCAAATGTGCCCCCACTTATGCGAATCTATTTATGGGTTTTTGGGAGCGGGAGGTGCTTCAAAGTGATGGTGTTGTGGGTAATGAGGCCATCCAAGGATGGAGTCGTTATATTGATGATGTCCTTTTTGTTTGGGAGGACTCTATTGAGAATTTGTGTAAACTAATGGAGGATTTAAATCGTAATAATCGGAATATCAAGTTAACATTCAGTTACGGTAGGAAGGTCGATTTTCTTGACCTTCAAATAGAGGTACTCCCCAGTGGTAAAGTGGTAACCAATGTTTTTAGGAAACCAACGGCCACGAATACCCTCCTGTGTGCCTCCTCTGCCCATCATAGGTCAACTTTAAACGGGATCCCCACAGGACAATTCATGAGGATAAGGAGGATCTGCACTACTGAGGAGGATTTCCTTCAGCAGGCAGAAGATCTAGCCCGTAGATTACATGATCGGGGATATAGTAACAGACAGATTAAGAGAGGTTTTAAAAAAGCTTCCAAATTTTCTAGAGAGGAGTTACTATACAAACAGAGGAAGACAAATGAGACGGGTACTGTTAATCAGGTTAGATTCATTACAGAATATAATAAACAATGGCCTGAATTAGTTTCTATTATGAATAAGCATTGGGGAATTTTGAGGTCAGACCCAATTCTAAGGAATATCATATCAAGTTATCCACTCATGACGCCAAAACGCTCTAGAAATTTGAATGATGTATTAGTACACAGTCCTTATTCTGGACCATCAAAATCAGGACCGAAATCAGAAACTAAGGGTTTCTTTCCCTGTAACTCTTGTAAGGCCTGTACCAATCACATTAAAAGTAACAAATTTGAGAATTTTGATGGGTCCAGAACCTTTGATATCCGGAAAACCCTTACTTGTACCTCAAAAGGGGTGATATATCATGCCTGTTGTCCGTGCAATATGGTTTATATAGGCCTGACTACACGGGAATTAAGAGTCAGGACGAGGGAACACATAAGAGATATCGAGAAATCCGTCATTGTTGAAGACATTAACTCCCTAAAAACCCTGCCTAGGCATTTTAGGCTACATCATAACGGTGACCCCACAGGACTTAAGATTAAAGCTATTGACCAAATACATATGGGCCCCACAGGTAGTAACCTTGGCAAATCTTTAGCCCAAAAAGAAAGTAGGTGGATCTACCTACTGGGTACTATGGCCCCAAACGGTCTGAATGAGAGTCTGGGCTTTTCAGCCTTTCTGTAAATTGAGGTCTCTATTGTTGTTCTATTAAATATTTTTTGAGAAGAAGTTTGTTTCCATCCTGCTTTTCCTGTTTTTATTTTATTAAGTGTTTTGTGTGCTGTTTGTCTGATTTTAACGGTATGTTTTACTATCCCTAGTTTCAGGAGGACTTGTTTTTCTTTGAAATATCTTTGGATGATGTCCACTTTGGATAGAGAACCCTTCATGGCTTCGGAGTCCATTGATGATAATGTCTCGAACCATCTCCTCTTTACAAGAATATTCTTTGTACTATATATGGGATATGTATTTTTAAACTTTATTATATATGGGACATTATAATATATATACTATTGTGTTATTGTCTTTCAACTGATGGTGATTGTAATTTTATGTCCTGAATTTCATCAGAATACCTATTGTCTGTTCATTCAATGGCAGTGTAGCTGTTTTTGAATAGAGTACGCATATATTGTTGTAGACTGTTTAGCAATTATTATATGGATAGTGCATTCCTTTCTTTTGGGGATGATACATTAGGTATTCTGCTGAAAAAAAAAATATATGTATTCACTGTAGGTTCTAATTGCTGCTATATTCACTTTTGTTTAACATACGTATACATCTGCATTTTATGTACTTCTGTTAGTGATATTGATGTATATGACCGACTTGGTATATTTTTGCGCTAAGCACTTTATTATTCCCACCATTAGTAGGAGACACATTGTTATTTCTTTTCTATTAATTTTTCTTTGGTAGTTTGCCCTAAGTCCCGTGTATATATATAAATTTTTTCATTTTTTTCATTTTTTTTATTTATGTTATACTCCGGTTATTATCCCTTATAATTTTCTCTTCGTTACTACCTACTTTCATGTCGGTGCCTGGCGGGCGCATGCGCTGATGTGGGCGACTCAGTGCTTCCTGCTCCGCTCACATGGTAACGCAGAGCGTTTCACGCTTGCGTTCCAAGCGCGGAGAACAGGAAGTCACTATCTTCGGGAAGCTCGTCACCGGTGCATGCGCAATCATCAGCCGGGTACGCCGACATGAGGATCAGCTGTGAGTAGTGATATTTAAAGAGCGTACAGGCAGCACGCTAACATGCCCCTGTTTTGAGGAAGCCACAAGGCGAAACGGCGCTGTCGGGGTCCCTGGTGGTCACGCAGGACTCAGTACATCAGTATGTAAGTTACCATCTTTTTGTAATTGAATCACTACTGGTGGTCTGGTCTGCAATGAACATTGTACTGCAGATCGGGCACTGGTGTACTACTTTGTTTTGTTAGGCGTTCTTTTTCTCAGCCATTCTTTTACCTTTGGTGGGAATATTACTTTGAGGGTTGACAGCCTTATATTTTAGGCTTTATATTTATTTATATATGCCCTTGGGAGCGATATGATCTATCCCCTCTATATATAATAGCCTCTACTGTATGAATAGAGAAATAGAGTGACTCTATAGACTATGTTTGGTCATTACTCACCTTCCTTCATACATAGGTAGTATGCAGTGCTCTTTATATAGCCTTATTTGAATGTATATTTATGTATTGATTCTGCTGACCATCAGTTCACTGTTTTTATTGATTGTCCTTGTCTTGATTGTGTATATATGTTTCAATAAAATACATTGGTTTTATATATGTGCCTATGCCTCATTTTCACCTGCATACTGGTATGGTGTTTGTTGTACAATATATATATATATATACCTATTCTATGTGTACACATTTATTCTACCTATTCTATTGTAAGCTGTCAGTGTGATTTTACTGTACACCGCACTGAATTGCCGGCTTTTCTCTAACACCACGGCGTATTTCTCGCAAGTCACACTGCTGGTCCGTGTGTAATCCGTATTTTTCTCGCCCCCATAGACTTTCACTGGCGTATTTTTTGCGCAATACAGTGACAAACGCAGCATGCTGCGATTTTCTACGGCCGTAGAAGACCGTATAATACGGATCAGTAAAATACGGCTGATAGGAGCTGGGCCATAGAGAAGCATTGTACCGTATGCAATCCGTATTTTCAGCACCTCTCTTACGTCCGAAAAACATGGTAGTGTGACGCCGGCCTAATACAAAGACCAGATGATTAATGAGAAATACCACGCTATTAGTGCCTGGAGCTAATCGCAAAATAATCACCTCCGCTATCCTAAAAGGTTATATGCACCACCTCATGTGCAACACTGCTATGCGTACCCGCCAAATCACCCTGTATAATACACACATGCAACACCACCTTATGTTGCGCTCATATAACCTGCAGTCTTTGTGCAAAATTTAGTTACAGATGCAGTTAAATGCCTGTTTGCACGTTTTTACATACCTAGTCCAGAGAGGTGTGTATCGGATTACTGAAAGGCTGGCCGCATTCCAGTGCGAGGGGGGAACCTGCGCACGACGACGCTAGCTAGGGCAGAAAAATACCCGTAAGCTCAGGAGGGTGGGTTTCAAGGCAGAGCACACAGCGGGATATATGCAGAGTAGGGTTGAGCTAAACGGATCGTTCATTTTCAAAAGTCGCCGACGAGAGAGAGAGAGAGAGAGAGAGAAAAAAAATTCCCATTGACTTTGCATTGGGTTTCGTGTTTCGGTCGATCCCCGACTTTTCGCCATAATCGGCCGATTTCACTCGACTCGTCTTTAGAGATAGTCGGGTTTCGCAAAACCCGACTCGACCCTAAAAAAGTAAAGGTCGCTCAACCCTAATGCAGAGTGTTTGTATATGGAGCATTAAGTATGGGGCGGTAACCCTGATGAAGGAGTGCGTTACACTTTGAAATGCGTTGGTTAGTTTGGCCCTGGTGAGGCTCCATAGGCCAGGGATGTCACATGCTGCTTGTCAGTGTCGGCCATTTTTTTCCTCGTGCATCCAGGGACGCCACCTGCCGGGACGTCTCTGGCACTGCACGAAGTAGCGGTAACTCAGCACCTGCTGCGGTCAGCACTGGAAGGGGCGCGCTTACCCTCCTGAACATACGGTGAGGTTGTACACATGACTTGGCAGTTACGCATAGCAGTGTTGCACAAGAGGTGGTGCATTTGACCTTTTAGGATAGCGGAGGTGATTATTTTGCGATTAGCTCCAGGCACATTACATAGGGTGTTATGGGGCCACCACCTCTCCATTTGTAACATAAATCTTCATTTGATTTCCTTGGCATATCTTTTGGAGGCATCACCCCATCCACCCTGCACACAAATGTTCTGTTGTAATATCTATTAAATGTTGTGCTCTTGAAATTAATTTGTTAACTTGACTTACAAAGAAGCCTCTATGCTCTTAAAGCTTACAAATATAATGATTCTGGTTATCCAATAAAGGTGTCACCCCTATAATACTTTTGTCATTTTTGGGCATAAAAGTATCTATGTACAGTTGTGCTGAAAAGTTTTCATACCCCAGCAGAATTTTTGCTTTCTTGGCCTTTTTTCAGAGAATATGAATGATAACACCAAAACTTTTTCTCCACTCATGGTTAGTGGTTGGGTAAAGCCATTTATTGTCAAACTACTGTGTTTTCTCTTTTTAAATCATAATGACAACCCAAAACATCCAAATTACCCTGATGAAAAGTTCACATACCCCATTTCTTAATACCGTGTATTGCCCCCTCTAACATCAATGACAGCTTGAAGTCTTTTGTGGTAGTTGTGAATGAGGTTCTTTATTCTCTTAGATTGTAAAACTGCCCACTCTTCTTGGCAAAAAGCCTCCAATTCCTGTAAATTCCTGGGCTGTCTAGCATGAACTGCGCGCTTGAGATCTCCCCAGAGAGGCTCAATGATATTGAGGTCAGGAGACTGAGATGGCCACTCCAGAACCCTCACTTTGCTCTGCTGTAGCCAATGACAAGTCGACTTGGCCTTGTTTTGGATCGTTGTCATGTATTTGCTGATAACATGCTGCATTCATCTTTCCTTCAACTTTGACCAAGTTTCCTGTGCCTTTGTGGCTCACACATTCCCAAAACATCAGCGATCCACCTCCATGCTTTACAGTAGGAATGGCGTTCCTTTCATCATAGGCCTTGTTGACCTCTCTCCAAACATTTATGGTTGTGGCCAAAAAGTTCAATCTTGGTCTCATCACTCCAAATTACCTTGTTCCAGAAGTTTTGAGGCTTGTCTCTGTGCTGTTTTGCGCATTGTAGGCGAGATACTTTGTGGCATTTGCGCAGTAATGGCTTTCTTCTGGCAACTCAACCATGCAGCCCATTTTTCTTCAAGTTCCTCCTTATTGTAACATCATACAGGGAGCAGGGAAAGGGATTAGTGGTGCCTCACCGGAACCCGGATGAACACAGGTGCCAGGAACAAGTGGCTGGATACCCCTCATTAACAATAGCAAAGGAAGGAAAAAAGTTCCAGCACCAGGCGTCTCTTCATTAAAATCTTCAATATTTTATTTCCATGTCAAGAATAAAACATCATGTGGGGACACAGCTCCTTATTGTGCATCTTGAAACAGCCACACCGCTAGTTTTCAGAGAGTTCTGTATTTCAGCTGATATAATTTGTGGTTTTTTTTTTGCATCCTGAACAATTTTCCGGGCAGTTGTGGATGAAATTATTGTTGGTCTACCTGACCGAGCCTCTGATTTTCCATTTGTTAATCACAGTTTGAACGCTGCTGACTGGCATTATCAATTCCTTGGATATCATTTTTGTATCCCATTCCTGTTTTATACAGTTCAACTACTTTTTCCCGTAGATCCGTTGACAATTCTTTTTCTTTCCCCACGACTCACAATCCAGAAACGTCAGTGGCAGGATGAAAGATGCAGGAGTCTGTCTGGATCCCAGAAACTCACTCAGCTTTTATGCACACACACTGATTACAAGCAAACAGGTCACAGGTGAGGATGTTACCTTTAGTAGCCATTCAAACCCATTTGTGTCAACTTCTTTGCATGTTATCAGGCCACAATCACCAGGGTATTGTAACGGGGAGCCTAGGGAGGCTAAGGCTGGTTACCCGGGCCCCTGCGATATCCCTCAGACTAGGGGGAACCCTGTCTGTCCCTCTCCCAGAATTTACACTAAAGGTGTGCTTGTCTGGGCCACCAGGCCTGGCCCTGACTCCTGTTTCAGCCCTATGCTGAAACCACCACCCGCCACCCAGTGAAGAGACCACACACCAACCCCCACAGAAAGCACAGACAGAGAAAACTTAAAACGCACCACGCCACAGACACACAGGAAAACACAATAATGTGCACAGGGTAAAACAAATACAAATATAGGGAGGAGAAATATAACGAAGGATCATACACCACCAGATACGATATTTCTTCTCCAAGACCACCACTCCAGACTGGAATCACGAGGCACAAGCTATAATCGTCGACGCCCAAAGTCCAGCACGACTATTTAAAGGCCGTGGGCGTGACCCAGCCTCCAACCCGAGTACCAGCTAGATTAACCCTGGGAAAGCTGGATCAAGTCTAGCTGGTGCCACTGAGCGTATAGTGGACGTATGTGGAATTACCGCTGTCTGTCGGACGTCCTGGTGTGAATAGCGTCCGACATGACAGGTATGTAAACTTTTTATCAGGGTCATTTGGATGTTTTGGGTTGTCATCGTGATTTAAAAAGAGAAAACATAGTAGGGTGACAATAAATGGCTTCACCCAAGCACTAACCATGAGTGGAGAAAAAGTTTTGGTGTTATTATTCATATTCTCTGAAAAAAGGCCAAGAAAGCAAAAATTCTGCCGGGGTATGTAAACTTTTGGGAACAACTGTATCTGACATCATCTCACAGCACAGCACTGTGTGGTTACTTAATACTATTTCCATGGGTGTTTGTTGCCATCTTGTGGCCAGTTTCCAACGTTGCACTGATTACAATTTTATACATTTGTTTGCTACTTGTATATATCTCCACGCATGCGCACACTGTGCCCCAGATCTTCGCCGTCGCCTGCATCTTTATGTGCCCTGAGATGGCGGGTCACATGCTTCATCACACGCTCCTGACATTGTGGGTCACATGAGTTGGGCTCTGGTGAATTTCCGGGTCCCCCAGGGTGACACATGCATCATCACATGCCCAGGCTGCTCCTGTTGACTGTCGCCTTCTTTTTAAACCCCTGCCCTATTGATGACACATCACCCATCGACAAAGGCATTTGCCGAATCGCACATTGGGGTGAACGCCACTCGTACAAGGAGCCTCCAACTATATAGTGTTACTACAATGCATTATCTGGATGGCGATTCTATACACTAGCAACTGTTTCCTTATCACTGATGTGTCTGACCGCTCTCCTGATAATGTGCTTTATACATAGATTACATTGGGCTACGGAGTGATGTCTACCAATGAATTCCTTTTCCCTCTTCATATACCACTCTCATATGTGTGCGCCACATTACACAGATACAGCTGCCACATTCTATATATTGGTTTACATGCACTTGGGTATGCCAGCTATAATCCATCTGCCTGCCTTTAATTTAGGGCTCCCTCTTAATATATGACGTTTTTATAATTTTATCTATATTTGGGTCTGCGCTCTCTTCTTTTTTTTGTACAGTGGGGGAAATAAGTATTTGATCCCTTGTTGATTTTGTAAGTTTGCCCACTGACAAAGACATGAACAGTCTATAATTTTATGGGTAGGTTTATTATTTACATTGAAAGATAGAATATCAAAAATAAAATCCAGAAAATCCCATTGTATAAATTATATACATTTATTTGCATTTTTCAGTGAGAAATAAGTATTTGATCCCCTACCAACCATTAAGAGTTCTGGCTTCCACAGACCAATTAGACGCTCCTAATCAACTTGTTACCTGCATTAATGACAGCTGTCTTACATAGTCACCTTTATAAAAGACTCCTGTCCACAGACTCAATTAATCAGTCAGACTCTAACCTCTACAACATGGGCAAGACCAAAAAGTTTTACAAGGATGTCAGGGACAAGATCATAGACCTGCACAAAGCTGGAATGGGCTACAAAACCATAAGCAAGATGCTGGGTGAGAAGGAGACAACTGTTGGTGCAATAGTAAGAAAATGGAAGAAATACAAAATGACTGTCAATTGACATTGATCTGGGGCACCATGCAAAATCTCATCTCATGGAGTATCCTTGATCATGAGGAAGGTGAGAGATCAGCCTAAATCTACACGGGGGAACTTGTTAATGATCTCAAGGCAGCTGGGACCACAGTCACCAAGAAAACCATTAGTAACACATTACGCCATAAAGGTGTAAATCCTGCATTGCCCGCAAGGTCCCGATGCTCAAGAAGGCACATGTGCAGGCCCGTCTGAAGTTTGCCAATGAACAACTGGATGATTCTGTGAGTGATTGGGAGAAGGTGCTGTGGTCAGTTGAGACAAAAAAATTAGGTCTTTGGCATTAGCTCAACTCGCCGTGTTTGGAGGAAGAGAAATGCTGCCTATGACCCAAAGAACACCTTCCTCACTGTCAAGCATGGAGGTGGAAACGTTATGTTTTCGGGGTGTTTCTCTTCTAAGGGCACAGGACTACTTTGATGGAGCCATGTACCGTAAAATCCTGAGTGACAACCTCCTTCCATCCGCCAGGAAATTATAAATGCTTCGTGGCTGGGTCTTCCAGCAAGACAATGACCCAAAACATACAGCCAAGGCAACAAAGGAGGGGCTCAAAAAGAAGCACATTAATGACATGGAGTGGCCTAGCCAGTCTCCAGACCGTATTCCCATAGAAGACTTATGGATGGAGATGAAGCTCCGAGTTGCTAAGCGACAGACTCAAAATCTTAATGATTTAGAGATGATCTGAAAAGAGGAGTGGACCAAAATTCCTCCTGACATGTGCGCAAACCTCATCATCAACTACAAAAAAGGTCTGACTGCTGTGCTTGCCAACAAGGGTTTTGCCACCAAGTATTAAGTCTTGTTTGCCAGAGAGATCAAATACTTATTTCTCACTGCAAAATGCAAATAATTTTATATAATTTATACAATGTGATTTTCTGGATTTTATTTTTCATATTCTATCTCTCAATGGTAAAATTAACCTACCCTTAAAATTATAGACTGTTCATGTCTTTGTCAGTGGGCAAAAATGGTAATTACGGCACTCCTGTGGATGGTGCCCAAGTAGGATCCTATCCCATGTAAATCTTGGCACTCAGGTAAATGTTGTAATCAGATAATTTTAGTTTTGTGCAGGCAATCCAAAAACAAAGAAACGTTTCGGTCCTACAATGACCTTCATCAGTCTGCAGTTTGCAGTGTGCACAGGGTTACAGGCAGAAACGAACGCTCAGGATATGCAGCACATCCTGCAGCAGTGTGTGGCGCTCAGCGGGCAAACTTACAAAATCAGCAAGGGATCAAATACTTATTTCACCCATTGTACACACTTACAAAATAGGCATTGCTTGACAGAATATCAGAAAAACATGTTTATTAATTTAGCTGTTCATCTTGTGACACACATCTCAGAATTTTGTCACCATCATAGGCCTCCAAGAACGGTGCGGAAGTATGTGGTGAGATCACTACAAGATGCAGGGGGCATCGCTGGTGTGCCCTTTCACTGTGCTGGGTAGAGTGGACATGGAGGGTACCACCTCTACAATAGAAAATAAAATGGATATGTTGTTATTGTGCTGCACTCTAAACAACGGATGTCTCCAGCGCTCCCCATAAGTCCTCTGAACGTCTGTTCAGCGTTAATGTTCATTTAGTCACTGTCTGAGTCGTCGCTGTCACTCTCCTCTTCATCTTCTTCATCCTCCTCCTCTTTGTCCTCATTTTCTACTTTGTCTTCCTTCAGGTCGGCAAAGAAGTCATCAGCACCCCCGAACGCTTTCTTGCTCAAGGCTGGCAGCTGCCTGTTCTTCTTCCTCTTCCTGTACACATCCACAGTCATGGAGCTAATGTTGGACAAGTCCCAAAATTTCACTTTTTGGTCATGGGCACAGCTTGCTAAGAATCTGCCGTCTCTGGACTTTGCTAGTTGCTCTATGGGCTCTCCTGGATGCTGGCCCACTGTACCAAGAACTCGATTGGGCAAAATGTTAATGGCCCTAGATTAAAAAAAAAAAGATCTAATTATTTTATCATCATGCAAAAAAAACCCCTTATGTTCATTAATAATTTACATATAAAATACAAAACAATCTGACACATTTATAAGAGGCCACAAAAAAGCGCATTTACAGGACCAGCAACGTGAATGAGATTTTACTCAGTTCCATCCATAAGCAGTAAGTCCAGCTATGATAAAGATTTTACCTTTAGCCAATTAAATCCATGACAAATCCAAAGCAAAACCCAGAACAAATCTGCAATTAACTCATGCAGATTTTGCTGCAGATTCAATGATGATTTTTTCCACTCAATTAAAGGGAATGTGTCAGCCGGCTCGTGCTGCCCGTACCGTTCGCGGCATGAATCACAGCCTGGCTGCATGTTTGCACACAGGTACGGATTTCTCTCTGAAAGCTACAGTATTTCAGAGAAAATATAGTTAGATGATCCATAGCCAGAGATCACAATAGTCCAGTGACGCCCCCTGCTGGCTCCTGCCAGTGCTGCTGCAGGTGATTGACAGCTCTCTCTCTATGTACAGGTGGGGAGGAGACCTGTAAGCACCTGCAGCAGCACTGGGAAGAGCCGGCCAGGACTATCATGGAACTAGTCTCGTCTCCGGCTTTTGTTCTTGGCCCGATCTTTAATGGTTATTTTTTCAGAAATACTGAAGCGTTTCAGAGTAAAACATACCTATCTGAAATCACGCTGCCGGGCTCTGTTTCCCGCAGTTTGGGCAGCATGAATCAAAGGACAGGTTCCCTTTAAATCCAATCAACAAAATCAACCTTTCCCAGACAATCCATCTACTTTGTCTGTCATCTGTTTGTCTTCGGGACATAAGTATAGTTTGTTTTCCGCTCTACTGAATGAGACATCACCTCTATATAAAAACGACAGTGCTGGAGCATAAAACCCGCTTTACTGCACGCCTAGGATAGGATCACACAATTCTCCGTTCCCCTTGGCCCCTCAAAAAAATTACCTTGGATGGATCCAACTGGATGCCTATATTGCGGCTTATGATTTCTAAAAGCCTAAGTTTAAAGGGGATGGCTGACTGTAAAATATTTGATAATTTTTTGACATAGATTGATTACAAATAAACCAAGGCAAACCCCCTGTGGAGCCAGCTCAGGTGACGTAAGAAGTGTCCGCAGACAGGCGCAGTCAAGGGACTAGAAGAGCAGGTCGTGGGATGTTTCTAGCGCTGCTGCTGCCAGTCACCATATCTGGAGCAAGCGTAGACCTCAAGTGTGTCCTGAGGTGGATCAACGGGAGCGCTGAAGGCGAGTATGCCACAGTTTATTATTTTTAATCAACGCATGTCAAAAATCAAAATTATTTTATTATTTTAAATAGAACCCCCCACCCCCAAAAAATAAAAATAAACCCAAAACATATATACGGTCTTGAATAGATCTTACTTAAAGCATACGGTTGTAGAGAAATGCGTGTCAGCTATGACTTCTGGGCACGTCAGAGGTGTGCACTGGATGAATTTCATCATGAACAGTGACCGTAACAGCCCATATATTGTGTATGTCCCTATCATACAGGAGGTGAGACTGATTTGGTATTGTGTGTATGGTGTATCCACATATTCTGCTGTAAATGCCTGAGCGATGTGATCCCATCTGGAGACTGAGGCTCCATCTTGTGCCGCCGCAGGAGAGCTCTTTCCATTCACTTAAAGACAATCCAGAAGATAGGCAAGAACGCTACATTCAGTAGTCCCATAGACGTGAACTGAGAAAGCTGCACATCCCCAAGCTGGGCGTGGGTTTCATGTGGAAGCAGCGTCTACCAGGGCTGAGGAGTCAGTAAGATCCCATCTCCTGTGTTTCCACACTCACGTGCCCCAGTAAGTGGCCAATGAGAAATAAGAAGACATTTCCTGCAGTAAAATGGTAACATTATCATTAGGCTACTGATAAATTAGGGCCTTAGATTAACAGCCCATAAAATGTTATTAATTAAATATTACAAACATTTCTAAATTTTGTCTAAATTTGTATTAAAATTCTTCATAAATTAATCTATCAGCAGGTTTTTGCTGTGTAATCTGGGAGTAGAATGATGTAGGGTCTGAGAGCCTGATTCCACAGATGTGTCATTAATTGGGCTGCTTTTTGCAGTTTCAATAACTTCAGAGTTTTATCATCATGAGATTATCACTGCAGGACTAGATGGCTCGCGCATCTTAGTCATATATTCTGTGTAACCCCGCCCAACAGCAGTGATTAGCAGCGGTCAATATACAAGGTACATAGAAAGCTGCCAATCAGAAGTGTGGGCGGGGTTACAAAGGGCTCAGCATTCAGCGCACTGCTATATTGGCAGCAGTGCAAACAGGGATTGTATCAAAATGACAGCAAGCAGCCCAGTAAAAGAAATTGCTGGAATCGGGTTCTCGGTTGTGTAGTGTCCTGTAATGGTTCCCAAGTAGCCCCATGGCTAAGACTAACAAGTCACACACTGAAGTCCCTGTCACTGCGATGGCTGACCGCCTACCCGCTACTTGGAAATGCCAGATGTTGCCAAGAAATAACATGGCAGGAATCACAGGTAGGTAAGGAACGTGTGCCCACTGACCTGATGACGCCATCCATGGACCCTGTGCACACAATGTTATCAGTAATAGGGATCATACAGTCGATGGACTCTGCCTTCACCGCAAAGCGATCACTTGTGGCTCCAAACCCATTCCAGTTGAACAGATAGATGGTCCCCTCGCTTGATCCACATGCCACCTTTCTGCCTTTCTAACAAAAGAAAGGCATGTATTAGACTTAGAGATAACGGTATATATCAGTATGTTACCTCCGCAGGCACACTAGATGGCAGCACGTTGTATAATCATTCACACTCGTCCGTGTCAATGGAGGCTCAATCTAATACCCCTATATAGTGGGGTCCCAGCGGCTGGCACTATGGACCTGTAGTATCGGGGTCCTGGGTGTGAATCGCTTCCTGCATGGATAATATGTGATCCATCTGTATGTATGTTTCATCCAGGTACTCAGGGTTTCTTTTAAAACCTCCAAAAATGTTTGCCGAGCTGTATTACTTTCCTATGAAATGGTCTGCACCAGTCATGCTACAACCTAGTGTAAGGTTATGTGCACAGGTTCAGGATTTCTCGCAGAAAATTCCTGAGAAAAACCGGACTTTTTCTGCAAGAAATCTGCAAGAAAACCGCATGCGTTTTTGCTGCGATTTTGCAGCTTTTTTTCCGGACACTTCCCAATGCATTTTGTAGTGGGAAATCCGCAAAAAAAATTGCAAAATTAATGAACATGCTGCGGTTTTTACCGCGATGCGTTTTTTTCGTGGAAAAAAAACGCATCATGTGCACAAAACATGTGGAATTCATTCTAAATGATGGGATGCTTATTGTATGCGTTTTTTTTGCGGTTTTATAGCGTTTTTATCGGGGGAAAAACGCGAAAAAAACGCAAGGTGTGCACACAGCCTAAAAGTCTTGTAAGGCTACGTTCACATTTGCGTTGTGCGCCGCTGCGTCGGCGACGCAACGCACAACGCAAATAAAAACACACCAAAACGCACGGAAAAACGCTGCGTTTTGCGACGCATGCGTCGTTTTTTGCCAAAATTTGGACGCAAGAAAAATGCAACTTGTTGCGTTTTCTGCGCCCGACGCTTGCGGCAAAAAAAACGCATGCGTCGCACAACGCATGTCCATGCGTCCCCCATGTTAAATATAGGGGCGCATGACGCATGCGTCGCCGCTGCGTCGCCCGACGCAAACCGCTAATGTGAACGTAGCGTAACAAGCGCGCATTTCTGACTTTATTTGTAGGGAATTGCTTTTACATCGTACATCATGTAGTAAAAATAACCTGGCACCGTGACTGTCCAAGGTCAGTACAATTACGGCTATACTAAACTAGTCAATTTTTTCTTATTATGTTAGTCGTGGAAAAAAACATTGGGGGGATTATGTCGTCATTCTCCAGGACCAGCGATAGCTTCATTTTTCGGTCAATATAGCTGTGCGAGGGCTTGGTTATTTATGGAACAAAATCACGGTTTTATTGATAATATACTGGGATAGATTTGATCGCTTCTTTCTGCATTTTTTAGGTGGCATAGCCACAGATCTACAGCAAAATCAGAAAATATTACAAACAAAGAAACCACAAGATGACACAAACACAACAACAAGGTTCAAAAAACAAGATGCTCTCTCCCCCCGGCACTGCCATGGCTTCCGTCACTGGTCCCCTGCCGGTCTCTACTGGATAAATGACAATCAGCCGATCACCTGCTGCTGGGCACACATTGGAAGACCGGCAGGGAACCCGGAAAGGAAACCATTAAATGCTGCCCTCCAGAGTTTTCTTTCCAGCGCTGTAGTGGCGCTTTAAATATAAGTCCACAACCCCCTGTGATATACTCAACTCCTGGCGCCTTCACTGTTTTTAGGGGACACGCTGGTCCCACGGCGCCATCTTGTGAGCGCATCTTTTGACTGACGGGAGTCAGACGTTACGTCACAAGGTCTCAATGCAAGTCTGTGAGAATCAGAACGAGGCCAGAACCAGGCTCATAGACTTGTACAGAGAAGTGACCTCCACGCACCATCATGAAACACTGCAACTGCCGGGAGGTTATCGATGGATCAATGATGGAAAACGATGAAGGCGGCGGCAGGTGAGTATGAGACGGGGCGGGGAATTACAATAAAGCACCATTCCAGTGGTGCAATAAAGAAAGAATGCACAAAGGCAAGAGAGTCGATATATATATAACTATGTAAATATTTATTTCATCTATTTATTTCTTTAAAGCCCTTGTCTTGCAAAGGGCTTTTTGTGGCTTTACAACTACTGACTCTTGTGGAGTTTGGGAACATTTTTGGCAGCAATTCCATTCTTTGTAAATGTAGCCTGATCAAATTAAAAAAGATAGATAGATTTATTTGTACAGTAGAGTCCTTGCTTACCTGCAGGAATAGGGAGGTTGTCCGAGATTTGCCCTATCAGCAGCAAATGTAATAATAATAATAAAAAAATCATAAGGCATCAGAAAAAAACAAGGCAGAACAAACCTTCATTACAGCTATAGATGTCAAATCTCCATTCTGATATTCAGAAAGCAATTCAAATCTGCGCCTCTTAATGTTGAAGACTCCCATTGTTCCATCTCCACTAGGGGAAAAAAAAGAATAAGATTACAGAGATTTTCTACAAAAATGAAATTACATTCCTGGGTATTTTATATGTTCCCCAATAGAACAAGATGAGACTAGATACAAAAATAATAAGACAAGTGAGTCTTTTAAACAAAATCTCAAGAAAAGCCTTAAAATCACCCCAAAAAACTGGCATGTATTGTTGTTGAGTGGTTGCGTAATTAACAAACGACCTTATAATATCGGACCCCATTACAATGAACATAGTAGTATACAGTCAGTAATCGCCTGTAAGAAGCATATATCACAGTGCACACAGTAGTATACAGCCAGTAACTGGTTGTAGGGAGCATCTGTCACAAAGCACATAGTAGTATACAGTCAGTACCTGGCTTGAAGGAGCATCTATCACGGTGCACATAGTAGTGTACAGTCAGTACTTGCCTATAAGGAGCATCTATTAAAGTGCACATAGTAGTATAGAGTCAGCACATAGTAATATACAGTCACTAACTGGCTGTAAGGAGCATCTATCACAATGCACATAGTAATATACAGTCATTAACTGGCTGTAAGGAGCATCTATCACAGTGCACATAGTAGTATACAGTCAGTAACTGGTTGTAAGGAGCATCTATCACAGTGCACATAGTAGTATACGAGGGGCGATCCAAAAGTAATGATAATCGGTTATTTCTATTGCACACAGAAATTAAAATAAAATGTTTTCTTCTCTCTTAGGTACCCACTAGTCCAGGAAAAAAAAAAATCACTTAAATAGACCACGATTCCCGGGAGCTACATTCATTTGAATATGAACTGCCGAGGAGTGAACATCAAAATGGAAAAAAACGAGCTCAGAGCTGTCATGAAATACCTCTGCTTGAAAAAAATGACTACCAAAGACATACACAGCGACTTGGTGGAAACATTGGGGGACTCTTCTCCTCCATATTCCACAGTTGCATGCTGGGCCAAGAAATTTAAGCTGGGAAGAACATCGAGGGAAGATGAACATCGTGAAGGACGCCCATCCACGTCCCTCAATGAAGAAAACTTGAAAAAAGTTGAAGAAGTTGTATTGGCAGATCGAAGAGTGACTATCAGGCATGTAGCTGAGGTCCCAGGGATCTCATATGGCAGTATTCAAAGAATCCTTGCAAAAGAATTGCATATGAGAAAGGTCTCCGCGCGTTGGGTGCCAAAAATGTTAACCGACGAGCAAAAGAAGAAACGAGTTGACATTTCAATAGCAAATCTCAAAAAGTTCCAAGCAGACAAGGAAAATTTTTTGTCACGTTTTTTGACCATGAACGAGACCTGGATCCACCACTTTGATCCCGAAACTAAACAACAATCGATGACATGGAAACGAGCCGACGAACCGACGCCGAAGAAATTCAAAGTGTGAAGCTCAGCAGGGAAGGTTATGGCGTCCGTTTTTTGGGACACTGAAGGAATTATTATGGTGGACTATTTGGAGAAGGGAGCCACTATTACGGGCTCCTACTACGCAGAACAAATAAGAAGATTGTGGGAGGCTATCAAGGAGAAAAGGCGCGGCAAACTGCGGGCTGGAGTGTTGTTTCACCAAGATAACGCGCCGGCTCACAAAGCTGCAGTTGCCATGGCTACCATTCAAGAAGCGGGCTTTGAACTGGTGGAATACCCCCCCTATTGGCCAGATCTAGCCCCCAGTGACTTCTTTCTCTTTCCTCGGCTCAAGGAACACCTCCGGGGCAAGAAATTTGACGACAATAGCGACGTGATAACAGCTGTTGGGAATTTTTTTGAGGGTCAAGATCAAGAATTTTTTTTCGAAGGGAATTCTATGTTTAGAAAAGAGATGGACTAAATGTATAGACTTGTTAGGAGACTATGTAGAAAAATAAAAATTTTGTTTGACTATATTCATTGTGTTTAGTATTGATTATCATTACTTTTGGATCGCCCCTCGTATAGTCAGTACCTGGCTGTAAGGAGCATCTATCAGTGCACATAGTAGTATACAGTCAGTACCTGGCTGTAAGGAGCATCTATCACAGTGCACATAGTAGTATACAGCCAGTAACTGGTTGTAGGGAGCATCTGTCACAAAGCACATAGTAGTATACAGTCAGTACCTGGTTTGAAGGAGCATCAATCACAGTGCACATAGTAGTAGTATACAATCAGTATCTGGCTTGAAGGAGCATCTATCACGGTGCACATAGTAGTGTACAGTCAGTACTTGCCTATAAGGAGCATCTATTAAAGTGCACATAGTAGTATAGAGTCAGCACATAGTAATATGCAGTCACTAACTGGCTGTAAGGAGCATCTATCACAGTGCACATAATAGTATACAGTCAGTACCTGGCTGTAAGGAGCATCTATCACCGTGCACATAGTAGTATACAGTCAGTACCTGGCTGTAAGGAGCATCTATCACAGTGCACATAGTAGTATACAGTCAGTACCTGGCTGTAAGGAGCATCTATCACAGTGCACATAGTAATATACAGTCACTAACTGGCTGTAAGGAGCATCTATCACAGTGCACATAGTAATATACAGTCATTAACTGGCTGTAAGGAGCATCTATCACAGCGCACATAGTATTATACCGTCAGTACCTGTCTGTAAGGAGCATCTATCAGAGTGCACATAGTAGTATACATTAAGTACTTGGTTGTAAGAAGCATCTATCACAGTGCACATAGTAGTATACAGTCAGTACCTGGCTGTAAGGAGCATCTATCACAGTGCACACAGTAGTATACAGTCAGTACCTGTCTAAGGAGCATCTATCAGAGTGCACATAGTAGTATACAGTAAGTACCTGGATGTAAGAAGCATCTATCACAGTGCACATAGTAGTATACAGTCAGTACCTGGTTGTAAGGAGCATCTATCACAGTACACACAGTAGTATACAGCCAGTAACTGGTTGTAGGGAGCATCTGTCACAAAGCACATAGTAGTATACAGTCAGTACCTGGCTGTAAGGAGCATCTATCACAGTGCACATAGTAGTATACAGTCAGTACGTGGCTGTAAGGAGCATCTATCACAGAGCATATAGTAGTATACCGTCAGTACCTGTCTGTAAGGAGCATCTATCAGAGTGCACATAGTAGTATACAGTAAGTACCTGGATGTAAGAAGCATCTATCAGAGTGCACATAGTAGTATACAGTCAGTACCTGGTTGTAAGGAGCATCTTTTTGTTCTGGTCAATGACCATGTCACTTATGTATTCCTCATGGTTCTTCATCTCCATGAAGGATGTCCCTCTTCGGAGGTCCCACACTTTCAACATCCCACTGTCATCCCCAGTGGCAAAGAGGTTCTCGTCTATCAAGAGCAGTCTGTTCAGTGCAGAGCTTAAAAAAAAAAAAAAAAAAAAAAAAGTAAAAAGATTACTAGAAAAATTAGTTTTGTGATTGTTGAAGAACAAGGACCAGGCATTAAAGGGAACCTGTCACCCCCAAAATCGAAGGTGAACTAAGCCCACCAGCATCAGGGGCTTATCTACAGCAATCTAGAATGCTGTAGATAAGCCCCCGATGTAACCTGAAAGAGGAGAAAAAGAGGTTAGATTATACTCACCCAGGGGCGGTCCCGCTGCGGTCCGGTCCGATGGGCGTCGCAGTTTGTGTTGAGGGCAGAGCAAAGTACTGCAGTGCGCAGGCGCCGGGAAAGGTCAGAGAGGCCCGGCGCCTGCGCACTGCAGTACTTTGCTCGGCTCTCAACAGTCCAGACAAAGTACGCCTGCACTGGAGCCGCAGCCTGAAGACAAGAAGAGGTCATCGTAAGAAGATGGGAGGCCCCGGACCGCAACACCCACCGCAGCGGGACCGCCCCTGGGTGAGTATAATCTAACCTCTTTTTCTCATCTTTCAGGATACATCGGGGGCTTATCTACAGCATTACAGAACGTCATAGTGCACTCTGACCTATGTTACTCAATGAGGAAAAAAACCTCAGCATGCTTCTAGAGGATGTGAGAATGGGATAGCACTCGTCAATGCAAGTCAGTGAGTGCAAGAAAAAAGGCAGACGGTCCATCCATGTATATAAAAGACAGCGCTCTATGTACAATTTCTGGCTGCTCCATGCACCGAACAGGGGGCCCCCCATAGACCAGCACACTGCTCTCCTGAAATACTCTGTGCTGCTGTCACCCTGCTCCCTCCACCATACATCTGCCAGAATCCTTGCTGCCAGCCATCCTCGGCGACTGTCTACTTGTCAGTATAACATTGCAGTCACCAACAAAATGGCTTCTCACTGTGTTCACAGCCATGTCAGCAGACTCTGCCCATAATTACTGCAGTGCAGTAATGTGAGCTAGTTGTGCACTAGGTTTTTGTCAAATTTCAGTAGCTGCTCCCCCTTTACTAAATTATAAAGAAATTATAATATTTTTTAAGAAAATTTAAACATTAATTCTTTACATTTTTTCAATCGCTGGAAAACATTTTTTTTTATGGCACCTTCCCTTTAAATATCTTCAAGACATCTATCCTATCTATTCTATCAATATATCCATCAGTCTATCTATCTATCTATCTATGTATAGGTGCAGCACTAGCAAGGCAAACTATATAAGCGAGTGTAAAGCTTACCAGGCAAAACCAAACCTCAATATATCCAAAAAAAGATGAAGGCAGCACTCCAAAAGTCCAGAATATAGTGGTTTACTGACCCATCATGTCACGGCAACGTTTCGCTCCACACTTGGAAAGGTCCGAGAATATGGAGGGGGAGCAGCGGGCCACAGGAGGCAAGAGCCGGCTGCTGCGGCTAAAGCCTGTGCGCTGGCAGTGAATATTCATTTCTCTGTAATAGCGCACACAGTGTCAGCCGCAAGCTTCCTGCAGCGGCCAGGCAATTACGTGTGCCCACTACTTAAGAAAAAAGAATATTCACTTCTCTCCACTCCCATAGGCGTGGAGGGCAGTGAATATTCATTCCCTTAAGTAGCGGCACACGTGACCGCCAGGCCGCTGCACCGGAACAAGATTCTGCGAGGGAGCGCAGGGACAGTAAGTAAGATAGTTTACTTTTTAATGTTTTTATGATGGAGGCCATGCAAACCAAGATAGGGATGAGGAGGCCGTGCAGACCAGGATGGGGATGAGGAGGCCATGCATACCAGGATAGGGATGAGGGGGCCGTGCAGACCAGGATGGGGATGAGAAGGCCGTGCAGATCAGGATGGGGATGAGGAGGCCGTGCAGATCAGGATGGGGATGAGGAGGCCGTGCAGACCAGGGTGGGGAAGAGTGGGCCGTGCAGACCAGGATGGGGAAGAGGAGGCCGTGCATACCAGGATGAGGATGAGGGGACAATGCATATCCGGCTTATACTCGAGTCAATAAGTTTTCCCAGTTTTTTGTGGTAAAATTAGGTGCCTCGGCTTATACTTGGGTCGGCTTATCTACACAGGAGAACATTTTGTGACATTTCGGCTCCACTTGGAACTACAAGCCTGAGAAAGGCTCACACTTAGAGCCGAAACATCATCACTATGAGTTATTAAATCACACTTTTTTTGCCTTTACAAGCTGGTGTGCTGCCTCCATTTATTCTACAATCTATCAATCTATATCTTTGCACATCTTTAATACCTTAGTGACAGAGCCAATTATGTACTTAATGACCAAGCCAATTTTTACAATTCTGACCACTGTCACTTTATGAGGTTATACCTCTGGAATGCTTCAAAGGATCCCACTGATATTGTACTTCATGATAGTGGTAAAATATCTTCGACATGACTTGCGTTTGTTTATGAAAAAAACGGAAATTTGGCAAAAATTTAGAAAATTTTGCAATTTTTCAACTTTTAATTTTTGTGCCCTTAAATCAGAGAGTCATATCGCACAAAATAGTTAATAAATAACATTTCCCACATGTCTACTTTACATCAGCACAAATTTGGAAATGCAATTTTTTTTTTGTTAGGATGTTATAAGGGTTAAAAGTTGACCAGTGATCTCTCATTTTTACAACAAAATTTACAAAACCTTTTTTTTTTAGGGACCACCTCACATTTGAATTGAGCTTGGGGGGTCAATATAACAGAAAATACCCCAAAACTAACACCATTCTAAAAAGGAGATTTTTGAGTACTCACCGTAAAATCTCTTTCTCTTAGCCTCTAATTGGGGGACACAGGACCATGGGTGTTATGCTGCTGTCCACTAGGAGGCGACACTATGCATAATCTGAAAAAGATTAACTGTGGCTCCTCCTCTGCAGTATACACCCCTGGACGGCGTCAGCCTTCTCCAGTTTTATGCAAAAGCAGTAGGAGGAATGTAACATGAATAACATAGGCATGCCTAGAAGAAGGCCACTATGTAAGAAGAACAATATGAGAACTCAACAGGGTGGGAGCTGTGTCCCCCAATTAGAGGCCAAGAGAAAGATTTTACGGTGAGTACACAAAAATCTCCTTTACTCTGTCACCTCATTGGGGGACACAGGACCATGGGACGTCCCAAAGCAGTCCCTGGGTGGGAAGCAATGGACGAATATTGTGCAGACAGGCCGCTACACTTGGGGCACCGCCGCCTGCAGAACACATCTACCCAGGCTTGCGTCCGCTGAGGACTGGGTATGAACCCTGTAGTGTTTAGTAAACGTGTATAGGCTAGTCCAAGTGGCCGCCTTACACACTTGTTGTGCCGAAGCCTGGTGCCGAATGGCCCAGGAGGCCCCTACCGCCCGTGTAGAGTGTGCCGTAATACCGGCTGGAAGAGGAGAATTCTTAAGGCGGTAGGCGTCTTGTATGGTGGATCTGATCCACCTGCAAGGGTAGCTTTGGAAGCTGGCAGACCCTTGCGGCCGCCTTCCGGAAGAAGGAAGAGAATCAGACCTCTGGAAGAACGTGGTCCTAGACACATATATACGCAATTGCCTGACAAGGTCAAGCGTATGCAGAGCCTTCTCCACTCTATGAACCGAGACCGAACAAAAGGGTGGCATTAAATTTTCTTCATTAAGGTGGAAGTGGGACACAACCTTCGGAAGGATGGGACCGTACAGAAAAAACTACCTTGTCCTGGTGAAAACCCAGGAAGGGCCGTCTGCAGGAGAGTGCTGTCAGTTCAGACACCCTGCGTAGCGAGGTGATTGCCACCAGGAAAAAAAACACCTTCTGGAATAGAAGGCAGAGCGGGACCTCCTTAAGGGGTTTGAAGGGCGATTCCTGCAATGCTGTCAGGACCAGGTTGAGGTCCCACGTTTCTAGTGGTCGTCTGTAGGGGGGAACCAATCAGGAAACCCCCTGAAGAAAAACTCCTTACTTGCGGCTTGGTAGCAATGCGCCTTTGAAAAAAGCACTGAGAGGGCTGACACCTGGCTCTTAAGCGAGCCCAGGGACAGCCTGGCCTCCAGACCCGATTGGAGAAAACCAAGTGCTTTGGGTAAGGAATAAGGGAGTGGAGTCTGGCCACGAGATTCGCACCAGGCAAAGAAAGCTTTCCAGGTACGGTAATAGATGTTGGCAGAGGCTGGCGTCCATGCCCTGATCATGGTTCCAATGACGTCCGTCGAGAGCCCTGACTGGGTTAGAACCTAGGTTTCAAGGGCCACGCCTTCAAAGTGAGAGCCCCTGAGTTCTGGTGGTAGAACGGGCCTTGTGATCCAAAATCCGGGCGGTTGGGGAGGCGCCAGGTGGCGTCTGCTGTAAGTTGTACGATGTCAGCGTACCATGTACGTCTGGGCCAGACCGGTGCGATTAACATGGTTGGAACTCCATCTTGCTTGATTTTCCTCACCACTCTGGATATCAGGGGGAGATGTGGAAAAAAGTACAGAAGCTGGAACTGGGTCCACTCCTGAACCAGAGCATCTGCTCCGAGCGACCACGGATCGTGTGTTCTAGCCATGAAGTTGGAGACCTTGGCATTGAAGTGGGATGCTATTAGGTCCACATCTGGGGTCCCCTAGCGATGTCAGATCTGGTGAAAAATTTCGGGATGGCGAGACCACTGTCCCAAATCTATTCTTTGTCGTCTGAGGAAGACTGCTTCCCAGTTGTCCACATCCGGAATGTGGACCGCCGAGAGAACCGAGCCTGTGTCCTCTACCTAGTGGAGGATGTGCGACACTTCTCGCATTGCCTGGGTACTGCGGGTCCCCCTTTGGCGATTCACCTATGCCACAGTTGTGGCATTGTGCGATTGTATTCTGATGTGAGAGGCTGCCAGTAAGAGATGGAAGGCCCTCAATGCCAGGATGGCACAAATTTTGTTGATGGGCATGGTCGCTTCCACTGGGGACCACTTGCCCTGTGTTGTAGGTGCACTGCACCCCAACCCGTCAGGCTTGCGTCGGTGGTCAGAACCTTCAATTGACCTGTGAGAAAGGATTTTTCCTTTGCTAGCAAGGTTGGCTTGAGCAGCCAGTGCAGTTGACAGCTGGAATTCCCTGTCGAGAGGAAACAGGATTCCTGTCCCAGGACTTGAGAATGGCTAGTTGGAGAGGCTTGAGGTGAAACTGGGCCAAATGGGACCGCTTTATTGCTGCCCCCATCCTGCCAGGGACTCTCATAGCAAACCGGAGAGATCAGAGGGGTTTGCGAAGGAGGATGCGAACTTATAGGCGGAGAGCCAGAGCCTTGTCCCTGGGAAAGGACACTAGACCCCTGGAGGTGTTGTCTAGCATTCCCAGGAAGGTCAGAGACTGACTCAGGGTTGGTGATGACCTTTGCAGGTTGACTAACCAGCCCATGCGACTTAGAGTGTCGTTTGTGATTGAGACACTGAGTTCGCAGTCATTGAAGGCAGGAGCCTTGATGAGTAGATCGTCCGGGTATGGAACGAGTACTATGCCTCTGGAGTGCAGGACGTCCATGGTGGCTGCCTCGTCTGGGTATGGAACGACTACTATGCCTCTGGAGTGTAGGATGTCCATGGTGGCTGCCTCTGGAGTGCAGGACGTCCATGGTGGCTGCCATGACCTTGGTAAACACTCTGGGAGCCGTGGCGAGTCCGAACGGGAAAGCCACGAACTGGTAGTGGTCCTGGTCGATTGCGAACCTGAGAAACCTCTGATGGGCCGGTGCAATCGGTATATGCAGGTATGCGTCTTGTATGTCCATGGAGGCGAGATATTCTCCCTTCTCCATGGACGCAATGATGGACCGAAGAGACTCCGTGCGAAAGTGACAGACCCGTACATATTTGTTGAGTTGTTTTAGGTCCAGTATGGGCCGCACACTGCCTCCTTTCTTGGGTACTACGAATAGATTGGAGTAGAAACCTCGGAAGCGCTCTGCCGTGGGGACCGGTACTATGAATCCTGCTTGAAGAAGCGAGGAAACCGCTTGGTGGAAGGCACGAGCCTTGGCTGACGGTTTCGGGGGGGGGGGGGGGGGGGAAGGGGGGAGGAGGAGGCCAAGAGGAAGAATCGGTTCGTGGTTGGAAGTTGTACACTATCTTGTATCTAGAAGACACTGGTTCCCCGATCCACCTGTCTTCAGTAGTAGGCATACAGACTTGCTGAAAGGAGCAAAGTCGTCTACGGGTGGGATGTCTTCCGGGTCCCTGAGTCATGAGGAGGAAAAAAGTCTGAGGTTTTCCTCCTTTGGTCTTTGACTGGCCTGCTTTTAACTGCCAGGTCTTGTCCGACCTTTGCGTCGACCGTGAGTTGTCCCTGTGTGGGGAACGGTTGCATGCTGGACGCAAGACGGACCAGCCCGAGGAATTCCAAAAGAATCGGAATCGGGTTTGTTACACTTTTTGTCAGTGCGTATAGGTTTCAGTTGAGGGAGAGAAATACTCCTACCCCCGGTGGCGTTGGATATCATTGTGTCCAACCTTTCACCAAAAAAGGTCACCCACTGAGATACGGGAGGTGTGTGAGGGACTTCTTTGAGGCTGCGTCCGCTTTCCATTCTGCAGCCAGAGGATACGCCGAGTCGTGATGGCGTTTGATGCTATCCTCGTTACGCTCCTTGCTGAATCCAGAGCTGCATGAAGCATGTAATCTGCTACAACTGCTATTTAAACCGCTTGATCCGACAGCTCAGGGGCAGATGCTTGGAGGCCAGCTTGTAAATTTTTGGCCCAAGCCAGGATGGCCTTGGCGGCCCAAACTGAAGCGAACGCGGGAGCCAGGGAGGCCCCTGCCGCCTCGAAAAATTGAACGAGCCATGCGTTCTACCTGCCGGTTTGCTGCGTCCCTGAGGGTTGAGCTATCTGGCAGTGAAGAGAGGGTCTGTGCTGCTAGTCTAGAGACTGGGGGGTCCACTTCGGGTGGATCTGTCCATTCCTTGGTGTGGGAAAAGGTACTTTGCCTCCAGATATTTGCGATTAGCGAATTTTTTGTCAGGCTGTGAGAGCTGCTTTTTAAGGATCGCTTTAAACTCTGGGTGGTTAGAGAAAACCTTAGGCAGCCTCAGAGGTCCTTCAAAGGAGATCTTGGGGCTTCTGGTGGCAGATTAGAAATGTCCAGCACCCGATGGATGGAAGAGGTTATGTCCTTGACTAGCGCTGTATTGTTAGGAGGATATTGGGATCAGAGACCCCTCCGTTTCCCTGTCTGAGTCAGAGTCACTCTGTAATCAGTCGGAAAAAAACGGAGTAAAAAAAAAAATCTTAGGTGTGCCTCCGATGCGAAACTAAGCAAAAACTGGAGAAGGCTGACGCCGTCCAGGGGTGTATACTGCTGAGGAGGAGCCACAGTTAATCTTTTTCAGATTATGCATAGTGTCGCCTCCTAGTGGACTGCAGCATAACACCCATGGTCCTGTGTCCCCCAATGAGGCGACAGAGTAAACTGCACACCTCAAGGTGCTCAAAACCACATTCAGGAAATTTATTAACTCATCAGGTGCTTCACGAGAACTAAAGCAATGTGGAAGGAAAAAATGAACATTTTATTTTTTTCACAAAAATTTTACTTTAGACCCAACCTTTTTTTATTTTCACAAGGGTATCAAGAGAAAACGGACCACAAAATTTGTTGTGCAATTTCTCCTGAGTACACCGATACCCCGTACACTGTTTGGGCGCATGGCAGGGATCAGAAGGAAGGGAGCACCGTTTCACTTTTTGAACCGAAAATTGGCTGGAATCAATGGCGGGCACCATGTTGCGTTTGGAGACGTCCTGATGTACCTAAACCGTGGAAACCCCCCAATTCTAACTCCAACTCCCAACCCTAACCACAACCCTAACCCCAAGTGCAACACCACCCTAACCCCAACACAACCGTAACCCCAACACAACCCTAACTAGTTCTAACCCCAATCCTAACCCTAACCCCAACCCTAGCTCTAACCTCAACCCTAGCCCTAGCCCAACCCTAATGGAAAAATGGAAATAAATACATTTTTTATTTTATTATTTTTACCTAACTAAAGGGGTGACAACGGGGGATTTGATTTACTATATTTTGTATTCTGATCACTGCGATAGGGTGTATCACAGTGATCAAAATGAACCAATAGGAAAAATCTATTGCTGCCAGGTGCCGGCCAGCAGATCTCGGTGGGCACATGTGCATTCTCGGAAGAAGACGCCAAGGGTTGGGGTACAGAGCGGGATGGTCCAGAGACACCGGAGGTATCGGCTCAGGGGAACAAATTTCTCTCTCCTCTGGTATACTAGATCATATCAGAGGAGAGAGAAATAAATTGGAAATCAGGTTTGTTTTTTTTGCGATTGCCGTTATTCGGCAATCGCAACACTGGGGTCTGTAAAATCCAACCCGAATCATGTTCCCCGGAGATTTTCAGATGCTGGGAGGCGCTATACCCTTATTTATTATATGAGGAATAAGTACCCTTAAATGCTACCGTTAAAAGGCGCATCGGCAGTCGGTAAGGGGTTAACACCTAAACATTTGTTATTTCTATTCTGAATTCTATTCTAGAACATGTCACATGGAAGACACACATGGACAACAACAGGACATTGAAACTTCCAGTGCTGAAAATATCAGGATGTGTGAAGGAGGCCCAAAGTAGTATTACAAGATCATATGAAGGGAAGGCGCACATGGCAGAGGCGCACACTTAGCTTCTTATAGATGCAATCAGGACTCTTACTCATGCGCTCTGTTGATGCGTTTCACCAGTTTTCCCTCCTCCACATTAAGGATATGAATGGACTTGTCTTTGGAAACTGTGAAAAGTTCTAAAAAAACAAACAAAAAAGCAACAGTGAAATATTACATCAAATGTTTTTGCCACTACCACCCCCCAAAAAGAAATCAAGCAAAAAAGTGGACATGGATTAATAAAGAAGCTATAGGGTGTCAGATTGTATTTGGGTTTCTAATAAGTGATATGAGGGAGCCACGCATGCACGGCCAGCACTTCTGACAGCACCGGTCGGAATGGGGGGATAGGGGACCCCCATTCTGGAGATATATATGATGCCTCCACAGGAGGACAAGCAATAAATGTCTGTCATCAGACATCCCCTATAAAACTAGTGGAGCGCATACAACTTACTGCATTCTGCATAAGGAGCTTATAAAGCTGTAATAAGACCCAACTGCACCCTGTATATTACTTATTGCCCTACTGACGTTATTCTGTCACAGCCAAACAAAAATCCAAGAGAAACCCAGTTTCTTACGCTGGCCATCGCTGGAAAATGAGGCATCCCTACATGACTTTAGATGGTGTCCAGAAGACCAAAGTTCTTTGTTCCCATCCTCAACGCAGGAATATGAATACCTAGAAACAACACAGGGTTGATGACAATGCTAATATCGGCCTACCTGGGGAGAGGAGATGCCAAGTGTCAGGCTGCATTCACACACCTGTTTCTGTTTTTACAACCATCTAAGAGGCACCATTATTTTCCCACGTGCCAACCGTTCTGCATGTTATTTAAGCGTCCATCTTACCAATGAATCAATGAAAAAACACAGATAGAAAAGTGATGTAAAGTGGATGAGAATAAGATCTGCACTGAGTTTAACAGAACAGATACATAGATCCATTAAAAAATGTTGTGCTGGAGAGTGCACAGCTCTTGCCAGCGCCTGCTGGTCCGAACTGTCAATGAATTGGGTGCTAGCAGCAAGTTAGGGGGCTGGGGAGTGGGGGGGCACTGCTAAAGACAAAAGGAAAAAAACGCAAACTCTTTTTCAGGTGAATACACTACATAACCCCCGAAAAAGTGCTAAATAAGCGCAAAAAAATAAATAAACACATGCACTGCAATGTAAAGCGACTTGCTGCACATATGATCAGTCTTGAGCTTTTTTTAACAGCTTGCAAAGACACAAAGCAATTAAAAGAAGCGGCTGATGAATTACCGTAGTTAGGTGACTTCAAATTGGAAACCGCTCACTAGTTTATTCAATACAAATTTTAAAGAAAAACAAGAAAGCCGAAGTTGCTGCAATCCACGACCAAAAAGACGAAAAAAAAAAAAAAATACACATGTCGAAAAGACGTCAGGCGCACACACCCTTAGGCTGGCACCCCGTGCTTCAAGCACTATTGACCTCCACACTGGAGGGGGTGAAATATTAATTTCTGATCCCGGCTGTTACCACATGATGGAGGCTCCAATAACTATGGCATCACGCAGCAGTATGGCGTCTCATTACTGTACTTGCGAAATTAAACACATACAAATGTAAGGGTGGATTCACTACTAGGTGTTTTATGAAACATATGCAGCCATACAAATACTCAAAAGCATTCACCGTATATTATATTTTTTCAGACAATAAGACGCACCCCAGGTTTTAACAGCAGAAAATAGGAAAAACATACAGTATTTCCTTGTAATTATAACTTCCTTATTGGTGTAAAGAAGTGGAGGGGCCAATATCTCTTATTTTTAAGTTTTCCTCTGCAACATTCTATGATTCTATCTGCATTATTCATATACAACTTTCCAGCAGGCAAATTATTTATACTCCCTACAGCGTACACATATACACAACACTGCTACATGCACACAGATATTCCACTTACTGGACTACTGCATACACACTGATCTCCTGCATACACACACTGCTCTGCTACACTGCTGTATACACACACTGCTCTGCTACACTGCTGTATACACACACTGCTCTGCTACACTGCTGTATACACACACTGCTCTGCTACACTGCTGTATACACACACTGCTCTGCTACACTGCTGTATACACACACTGCTCTGCTACACTGCTGTATACACACACTGCTCTGCTACACTGCTGTATACACACACTGCTCTGCTACACTGCTGTATACACACACTGCTCTGCTACACTGCTGTATACACACACTGCTCTGCTACACTGCTGTATACACACACTGCTCTGCTACACTGCTGTATACACACACTGCTCTGCTACACTGCTGTATACACACACTGCTCTGCTACACTGCTGTATACACACACTGCTCTGCTACACTGCTGTATACACACACTGCTCTGCTACACTGCTGTATACACACACTGCTCTGCTACACTGCTGTATACACACACTGCTCTGCTACACTGCTGTATACACACACTGCTCTGCTACACTGCTGTATACACACACTGCTCTGCTACACTGCTGTATACACACACTGCTCTGCTACACTGCTGTATACACACACTGCTCTGCTACACTGCTGTATACACACACTGCTCTGCTACACTGCTGTATACACACACTGCTCTGCTACACTGCTGTATACACACACTGCTCTGCTACACTGCTGTATACACACACTGCTCTGCTACACTGCTGTATACACACACTGCTCTGCTACACTGCTGTATACACACACTGCTCTGCTACACTGCTGTATACACACACTGCTCTGCTACATGCACAAAGATATTCCACTTACTGAACTTCTGCATGCACACTGTACTCCTGCATACACACAATGCTATGCTGCATACACACACTCATACATCTCTGCTGTACACAGTGTATACACAACATTTTGAATTTCCTTCCAGGATTGTGACTGTTCATGACTAGTGATGAGCGAATATACTCGTTACTCGAGATTTCTCGAGCATGCTCGGGGGTCCAACGAGTATTTTTTAGTGCTCGGAGATTTCGTTTTTTTTCGCCGCAGCTGAATGATTTACAGCTGTTAGCCAGCATAAGTACATGTTGGGGTTGCCGGGTTGCTAGGAAATCCCCACATGTAATCAAGCAGTCTAGTAGCTGTAATAATCATTCAGCTGCTACAAGGAAAACAATCTCCGAGCACTAACAAATACTCGGAGGACCCCCGAGCATGCTCAGGAAATCTCGAGTAACGAATATATTCGCTCATCACTATTCATGACCTAAAATATCCTTCAGCTACTCAGGATGACCAGCGTCCATGCCGCTCCCGGTAGCTTCCTCTCCTGCCCTGCACCGATCAGACTGGTCAGTAAGGAGCAAGAGGAGAGAAGGACGTTTTGACCGTGATTGTGTAAGACAATGTGCTGGAGTTCTACTCACAGTAAGCTGCCTCTGTACTTTAAGATGCACACATTTTTTTAGTAACTTTTTTTCTTGCTAAAAAGCGCATCTTATAATCCAAAAAAACACAGTAGATAAGAAGAAGATAATGACTCAGGAACTAAGATTACTCCAAAAGAAAAAATGAGTGAAGACTTACACAAACACATCTCCATCTATATCTCCAGCAGCGAGGATGTCCCGACTGGGGTGGAAGGCAATGGTGTTCACAGCAGCCTCGAAAAATATGTCCCCGGGAGTGTCCCTCACCCGGGGTTCTGAGGGACCTGGAATATCGTCGAGCTCTTCGGAGTCCTCCTGGTCGGGTTAATATTATATAGATATTTAAAATCATGTCAAATGCGGGACAATGGGATGCTCGGTTCCCAATTCCTAGTGAAGAAGTGGCCACACGTGAGCAGCCATTCTCGAATCTACTCAATGGGAGATGGGGCAGAAAATAGCACATGCACAATTTCTGGAAGAAATCAGCCATGTTTTATAAATGTGTTCTA
Source organism: Ranitomeya imitator (assembly GCF_032444005.1). Lineage (NCBI taxonomy): Eukaryota > Metazoa > Chordata > Amphibia > Anura > Dendrobatidae > Ranitomeya > Ranitomeya imitator. The sequence continues at coordinate 58,795,178 of NC_091285.1, forward strand.
ATCAAGGCACAATTGTAACAAAGCAAAAGCCGCTTTGTGCACAAGCTCTCCTATAGGTGTCATGTTCAGCCTTCGTGACTCCATTTTTAGCAGGACTACAAGGGGCCATTCTGACCTGCAGGCTTTCTTCATGGCTTGTGTCCAGGTCTTTACTGATTGGCACGGTCTACAAGGAAAGGAAAAAACGATAAATAATAGAGATGAGAAAATTGATTCACGGGATTCCAGTCCATCGGCCACACAATTATTCCATGGCAAACCTCTTCCTACCTGCTAGCATCCTCAGGTCCTTTTCTGATTAGTAGGCCTGACACGATGTCATCACACCAATGATGATGTCACACCTTACCTACTAACTAGAAGAGTCACCGGGATATGTAGGTAAGTAGGTTAGAGTCAGTTTGTAGAGCTCCTCTCTGACTGCCATGGAATGCTGATGTGGCTGAGGTACCAGGGTTCTGCAAATGTATTCACTGAAATATAATAAATGAGCATGTTTATCCTTATCCTCCAGCATTTGGTTTCATCCTTCTCATTCCTCTCCCCTGGTTCACACTCTGCTGTTTTGTGAGGGTATTTGTATGATTGTAGTTTTCTTTTATCTCTGTCTGTTTACCCCCCGTCTGTCTGGTTTGTGTTTTACTACAGTATGTATTGTGAGGCAGTGACTGGTGTTACCTGTTCGGGTCGCTGTATGTCCCCGCCAGATCGAGGAAGATTAAATGGAATCTGTCACCTCACATTTCGTCTATAAGCTGCGGCCACCGCCATCAGGGGCTTATCTATAGTATTCTGTAACGCTCTAGATAAGCCCCCGATGTAACCTGAAAGATAAGAAAAGCAAGTCAGATTATACTCACCCAAGGGCGGTCCCCGCTGCGGTCCGGTCCGATGGGTGTTGTGGTCCGGGTCCAGCGCCTCCCATCTTCATACGATGATGTCCTCAACAGAGCAAAGTACTGCAATGCGAAGACGCTGGTCTTCTCGGAAATTTCCTGGCGCCTGCGCACTGCAGTACATTGCTCTGCCCTCAACAGGACAGACAAAGTACGCCTGTGCAGAGGCCACGGCAGGAAGCAAAGAAGAGGACGTCATCGTATGAAGATGGGAGGCGCTGGACCCGGACCGCAACGCCCATCGGGCCAGACCGCACCGGGACCGCCCCTGGGTGAGCATACTCTAACTTGTTTTTCTTATCTTTAAGGTTACATCGGGGGCTTATCTAGAGCATTACAGAATGCTGTAGATAAGCCCCTGATGCCAGTGGCCGCAGTTTATATACGTAATATGAGGTGACAGATTCCGTTTAACAGGGACTTGTGTTCCTTCCATTTTCTTATAATTGTGCCAACAGTTGTTGCCTTGTCACCAAGCTGCTTGTCTACTGTCCTGTAGCCCATCTAAGCCTTGTGCAGGACTACAATTGTGTCCCTGGTGTCCTTAGACCACTCTTTGGTCTTGGCCATGGTGGAGAGGTTAAAGTGTGATTGATTGTGTACACAGGTAACCTCTCCATTCTTTGCAGGCGAGAAAACTTGCAAAATCGGCATTGTATCAAATACTTATTTTCCCCACTTTGTACACTTCGGCCTCACACCTTTTTTTTTTTTTTTTTGGGGGGGGGGGGGGCAGGTAAGGTTAAGATAGGAGCATAGCAAGGTACAAGACTCTGTCATCTCCATCATCCAGGGTAACCCGGGGGACAGGGATAGCCTAAGCCTCCCCTAGTTTGAGGGATCGAGTAGGTGCCCAAAGTCACTTTTCCCGACGTGACACCTTTCCCAATGACTTGGACAATAAAGGACACAGCGTTTTCCAAGTGACAGACACCTGAAGAATTGCCAAGTCACTTCTCTTAACAGCTTGATGTTTTTAGACTCCTGAACATGAACAGACAACTGCTCATGCACACCGTTCTTTTAAGGGGACAAGCGTGAAAAAATGTCCTCTGCGCATGCCCCAACACCTAGATTCAAGGCAAAATCTCAGGTGGCAAATATTTGTCACTCCCGGCCTAAGGCTTGCTCCTAGAGCATTTCTGCTTCTTGGTCACTAATGTTTTGTCATTTTACTGAATAATTTCCATATGAGAAATAAAAGATGATACAAACAATGGGCTCATCTGTCTCATTCCACATACTGACTCCACAGCCCTGGTGGTATACTGTAAGACAAACCTCAGACTCCTCAATTTCCATGACACCGACTCCACCACCCTGTATACCACAATATCCCCTCCCTGATTCACTGACAACTTGGCTTCTATGGTGGAACTTAGTGGATCATACGTTACCACATGGAAGGTTCTGCGCATTAGAAACTATACAATGTCTGGGAATGTGTCCATATAGTAAGAAATACAACGGTAACATGAAAGAGTGACTAAGGAATACTGCACAGAAGTAAAGGAAAAAACAGAGCAAGAGACACTCTCCGCAATTGTGAACACAAAAGGGTCCGGAACAGGGATCCCCTCCACTTTTCATGCAAAATATCATAATTCTGCATCTGAAAATAGGTTTTCTAAACAAGCTTGGATATTTTTTATTATGCTTACTTCTACAGCTGCATTAAATTCCACAGCGCTTTACAAATATTGTCATTGTTGTCCCCATTGGGGCTCACAACCTACATCCCCCATCAGTGTGTGTTTGGATGTCTGAGCCTAACGCCTACACTGTGACCCGTTTTACATGCAATCATAACTCTTAGGGTATGTGCACACGTATAGAGCTCCTCTGCGGATTTTTCCGCAGCGGATTTGATAAATCCACAGGGGAAAACCGCTGTGGTTTTTACTGCGGATTTATCGCGGTTTCTATTGCAGATTCCGCTGCGGATTTACATCTGCAGTTTTCTATTGGAGCAGATGTAAAAATGCTGCGGATTCCGCACAAAGAATTGACATGCTGTGGAAAATAAAACGCTGCGTTTCCGTGCCTTTTTTTCCGCAGCATGGGCACAGCGGTTTTTTGTTTCCCATAGGTTTACATCGCACTGTAAACTCATGGGAAACTGCTGCGGATCCGCAGCAAAATCCGCATCGTGTGCACATACCCTTATGGAGGAAAGCTCACCTACCTAATCTATGCTGCCGCCTGTCTGTCATGACAGACTCTTCAACCACAGCACCTGCCTTTTGGGAACATCTGTCACACCAGATGGCATAAATTGGGGGTGTTGGCGGCACAAAAATCTGCAGTGTAACCTATCACTTATTCTGTGGACAAACAAGTTGTAATTATGAGACAGCTGCTTTAAAGGGTAACTAAATGTGCCCAAAAATCTTTGACTTAATAGCCATATATCACAAAGTTGTGACCCATGGGGGGGGTCTTGGTCTTCAGTAGAGATGAGCGAACATCGCTGGCTCCCTCCTTATTTGGCAAGCTATAGCGCTTACCGAAGAAGCTGCCGATGATCAGCTGCTTGGTGCCGCGGCTGTGTGACAGTCACAAAATATGCATGGACAGCCTGTGGGTTGTGACTGTCACAGAGCCGCGACACATGCAGCTGATCATCGGGAGCGCTCCAGCTCGCTCATCTCTAGACAATGCCCCATTCAAGTGTGAATTGGTGACTGGTGGGGTCCCAGCAATCTGACACTCATCGTGCATATAGATTACTAGCTATTGAACCCGTTCTACGCCCGGGTGGCGAGCATTTATATTGGTATTTGGTCACCATCCTGGTATGTGCTGCTCCATCCTGCGTCCCCATCCTGTCATGTGCTGCTCCATCCCGCGCCCCCATCCTGTCATGTGCTGCTCCCATCCTGCGCCCCCATTCTGACATGTGCTGCTCCATCCTGCGCCCCCATTCTGTCATGTGCTGCTCCCATCCTGCGCCTCCATTCTGTAATTTGCTGCTCCCATCCTGCGCCTCCATTCTGTCATTTGCTGCTCCCATCCTGCGCCCCCATCCTGTCATGTGCTGCTCCCATCCTGCGCCCCCATCCTGTCATGTGCTGCTCCCATCCTGCGCCCCCGTTCTGTCATGTGCTGCTCCCATCCTGCGCCCCCGTTCTGTCATGTGCTGCTCCCATCCTGCTCCCCCGTTCTGTCATGTGCTGCCCTATTCTGTCATGTGCTGCTCCCATCTTGCGCCCCCGTTCTGTCATGTGCTGCTCCCATCCTGCTCCCCCGTTCTGTCATGTGCTGCCCTATTCTGTCATGTGCTGCTCCCATCCTGCGCCCCCGTTCTGTCATGTACTGCTGCCATCCTGCTCCCCCGTTCTGTCATGTGCTGCCCTATTCTGTCATGTGCTGCTCCCATCCTGCGCCCCCGTTCTGTCATGTGCTGCTCCCATCCTGCGCCCCTGTTCTGTCATGTACTGCTCCCATCCTGCTCCCCCGTTCTGTCATGTGCTGCCCTATTCTGTCATGTGCTGCTCCCATCCTGCGCCCACATCCTGTCATGTACTGCTGCCATCCTGCGCCCCCATCCTGTCATGTGCTGCTTCCATCCTGCACCCCCATTCTGTCATGAGCTGCTGCCATCCTGCACCCCCGTTATGTCATGTGCTGCCCTATTCTGTCATGTGCTGCTCCCATCCTGCGCCACCGTTCTTTAATTTGCTGCTCCCATCCATATGCCCCATACGCTGCTCCATAATATATGCCCCGTATCAGGTGGCGTAAGTAACAAATAGCTGTGGCATGAAGTGCCACAGCCTCATGCCACAGCAATTTGTTACTTGCGCCACCTGATTCCTTTCCGCCATTTTCTTGGTCCTCCTGCTGGCGGAATCGGCGCCTGCGCAGTCCGCGCTTTCAGGCGCCATTTTCTTGAAGACACACTGCAGTCTTCAAGAAAATGGCGCCGGAAAGCGCGGACTGCGCAGGCGCCGATTCCGGCAGCAGGACCAAGAAAATGGCGGCGGAAAGGAATCAGGTGGCGTAAGTAACAAATTTATGCCACAGCAATTTGTTACTTACGCCATTCTTTTCCGCCCATTTTCTTCGTCCTCCTGCTGCCGGAATCGGCATCTGCGCAGTCCGCGCTTTCCGGCGCCATTTTCTTGAAAACACACAGTGTGTTTTCAAGAAAATGGCGCCGGAAAGCGCGGACTACGCAGGCGCCGATTCCGGCAGCAGGACAAAGGAATCAGGTGGCGTAAGTAACAAATTGCTGTGGCATGAAGTGCCGCAGCTTAATGCCACAGCAATTTGTTACTTACGCCATTCCTTTCCGCCTATTTTCTTCGTCCTCCTGCTGCCGGAATCGGCGCCTGCGCAGTCCACGCTTTCCGGCGCCATTTTCTTGAAGACACACCTGCAGTGTGTCTTCAAGAAAATGGCGCCGGAAAGCGCAGGCAATGATTCCGGCAGCAGGAGGACGAAGAAAATGGGTGGAAAGGAATGGCGTGATTAACACATTGCTGTGGCATGAAGTGCCACAGCATAATCAGGGCGCAAATATGTGCACGGTGTCCCCCTGCTCCCGACCCCCTGCTCCCGGCAGTCCGCGCCTTTTTTTTTTTCCTGACACTCTATAATGTAACGCTAGGAGCATCGCGCCTGCGCAGTCTATAAAGGCTTCGGACAGAGTGACGCTCCCGGCGTTATATTATAGATTTGTAGTGATGGGCGCAGGAGAGATTTTCCCCCAGAAAAATGGTAGCATTAGCCACTCACTTCCATTACGCTCGCTACTTGAGCCGAGCCCGTCTGAGTTGCTCAATTCGAGTAGAGAGCATTTCAGTGCTCGATCATTACTAATAAATTGGAACCACTTAAAGGGGTTGTCCAGAGAAAACAAGTTATCCCCTATACAAAAGATAGGCAATCGGTTGCTGGTCGCACTGGGATCTTCACTGATGGGCAGAACGGGGAAGGTTTAGCCATTAGCATGGAGACACGGGGCTCCCTCCACCTCGGCCCCATACAGTCTCTATGGGGCTGCCAGAGAAAGCGGAGCGCAGCCCCACAGCTCCATAGGGAATGGACAGCGGCCCAATGTGCCGATCCACGGTCACAGGGATGAAAGTGTTACGCTCTGGATGGTGGGGTCCGCGCGGTCACATCCCACCTATATCCCACCTATCAGGGACCCATTACCAATTCTCTCAAAGTGATGGCCGAATTACAGAAGAAAACCCCACAGAATCTGATCCAGTTTTGCTATTTTTTTTAGATCCTGCAGTGGACTGTGTGAGGAATCACAAGGGAACCGGGGACAAACGGGTTAACAAGCAGTGGGGGTCGTCACAAATGGCCCAACAAAGTAAGAAGATGGGGGTTGTAGTGCGGCCTGTGCCAGGAGCGCAGTGACAGGGAGGCTGAGGACACATCTTCGGCGGAGCAGCACGGCGCGGACCTCTGTGGCTGCACATAACGCCCGGTACCGGGGAGAGGACAGAGCAAACACCGGGCAGACAGGCGCCACAGCCGGCTGCACACACACACACGCCGCGCTCACCTCCAAGGGCGCCGCCATTTTGTAAACACTGACTGCAGGCAGGTCCTGGCAGCTGCAGAGACCGAACCGCCGTTACACTGGGGAACACCAGCGGCAGCTTCCTGCAGCCTGCAAGGACCTGGGTGATGACGCAGGGTCTGGGACCACGTGACCGCTCGCTGCAGCGCCGCCTATGTGTTGTGTATGTGCTGTGCGGCCTGTGACCTGCCTCACTCCCACTGTAACCATGGCAACTTATGAATATGTCAGACGCAAATTCAAATCTTACTATTTAAATAAGAGAGCTGCGCTCCGAGCCTGCAGCCAGCGCCCCCCACAGGCGGAGCCTCTGTGCTATATGGTCATAGGCAGAATGGTGCCCTCTGCAAAACTACTGTTTGGGGCCCTCACCCTGCTCATTTTTATCTAGTTTCCCAGGACACGGCATAGCAGAAACCTCAGCTGCTGCAACTTCATATCAGAAACCTCAGCTGCTGCAGAACTTCATACTAGATACCTCAGCTACTGCAGAACTTGATATCAGAAACTTCAGCTTCTCCAGAACTTCATATTACATACCTCAACTGCTGCAGAACTTCATATCAGAAACCTCAGCTGCTGCAGAACTTCATATTACATACCTCAGCTGCTGCAGAACTTCATACTAGATACTCCAGCTGCTGCAGAACCTCGTATCAGAAACCTCAGCTGCTGCAGAACTTCATATTACATACCTCAGCTGCTGCAGAACTTCATACTAGATACTCCAGCTGCTGCAGAACCTCGTATCAGAAACCTCAGCTGCTGCAGAACTTCATATTACATACCTCAACTGCTGCAGAACTTCATATCAGAAACCTCAGCTGCTGCAGAACTTCATACTAGATACCTCAACTGCTGCAGAACTTCATATCAGAAACCTCAGCTGCTGCAGAACTTCATACTAGATACCTCAGCTGCTGCAGAACCTCATATCAGAAACCTCAGCTGCTGCAGAACTTCATATCAGAAACCTCAGCTGCTGCAGAACTTCATATTAGATACCTCAACTGCTGCAGAAATTCATACTAGATACCTCAGCTGCTGCAGAACCTCATATCAGAAACCTCAGCTGCTGCAGAACCTCATAACAGAAGCATCAGCTGCTGCAGAACTTCATATTAGATACATCAAGCTGCTACAGAATTTCATATCAGAAACCTCAGCTGCTGCAGAACCTCATAACAGAAACATCAGCTGCTGCAGAACTTCATATTAAATACATCAAGCTGCTACAGAATTTCATATCAGAAACCTCAGCTGCTGCAGAACCTCATAACAGAAACATCAGCTGCTGCAGAACTTCATATTAGATACATCAAGCTGCTACAGAATTTCATATCAGAAACCTCAGCTGCTGCAGAACCTCATAACAGAAACCTCAGCTGCTGCAGAACTTCATATTAGATACCTCAGCTGCTGCAGAACTTCATATCAGAAACTTCAGTTTCTCCAGAACTTCATATTAGATATCTAAACTTCTGCAGAACTTCATATCGGAAACCTCAGCTGCTGCAGAACTTCATATTACATACCTCAACTGCTGCAGAATTTCATATCAGAAACCTCAGCTGCTGCAGAACTTCATATTAAATACCTCAGCTGCTGCATAACTTCATACTAGATACTCCAGCTGCTGCAGAACCTCATATCAGAAACCTCAGCTGCTGCAGAACCTCATCAGAAACCTCAGCTGCTGCAGAATTTCATATTAGATACCTCAACTGCTGCAGAATTCCATATTAGATACGTCAGCTTCTGCAGAACTTCATGTCAGAAACCTCAACTGCTGCAGAACTTCATATTAGATACCTCAGCTGCTGCAGAACTTCAAATTGGATACCTCACCTGCTGCAGAACCTCAAATCAGATATCTCTGCTGCAGAACCTCATATCAGATACCTCAGCTGCTGCAGAACCTCATATTAGACACCTCAGCTGTTGCAGAATCTCATATTGTAAACCTCAGCTGCTGCATAACCTCCTATTAGGCACATCAGCTGCTACAGAATCTCATTTTAAGATTACTCAGCTGCTGTAGATACTCAGATTATACACCTCAGCTGCTGCAGAACCTGATTAAACAGATAATACCAACTTCAGTTGCTGCAGATACTCATAATACACCTTAGCTGCTGCAGAACCTCATATTACACACCTTAGCTGCACCAGAACCTCATAAAACTCAGCTATTGCAGAGCCTCATAATACACCTCAGCTGCTGCAGAACCTCACAATACACCTCAGTTGCTGCAGGACCTCATAATACATCTCAGCTACTGCAAAACCTCATAATACACCTCAGCTGCTGCAGAACATCATAATACATACTTGAGCTACTGCAAAAACCTCATAATACAAATCTCAGCTACTGTAGAACCTCAATGCCGTCTTTTGAAACTGAGCATGCGCGGAAGAATTTCCCATCAGGGAAATTCTCTCTCTCTCTCTCTTTTTACTATTGATGCTGCCCATGCAGCATCAATAATAAAAAGATATAATGTTAAAAATAATAAAAAACAAAAAAAAAAATCGTGATATTGTCACCTTCCGGTGTCCCCCGCAGCCTTCCTGCCGATGCTCGCGGTGCTGCCGACGTCATCGGGTGATTTCGCAAGGCATTACTGGGAACGGCAGCTGCTGGGATCATCGTGGGCATTGGGAAGGCTGCGGGGGACGCCAGAAGGTAAGAATATCACGATTTTTTATTTTTTATTATTTTTAACCTTGGTTGTGTTGTGTATGCTTTTTCGCAGCGGAAAAACACGGCGAAGACACATACACAATGTGTGCACATAACCTCGACGGATCCGTCAAAAAAACGGACCCAGTGCACCCGTTTTTTACAATCTGCACAGGATCCGTCTTTTCAACATTTTAACGGATTGTGACTGATTGTAAAAAAAAGAAGTGCGAAAGAGGCCTTATTGGTATAAATTTCTGTGGGCAGTGCAGGGGTTAATTTGCTCAGTTGAGGGGAGCTAAGGCTCTCAGCTGTGCACTGTTAGCCACTCCCATCTCCTACTGCTCAAAAAAATAAAGGGAACACTAAAATCCCACATCCTAGATATCACTGAATGAAATATTCCAGTTGTAAATCTTTATTCATTACATAGTGGAATGTGTTGAGAACAATAAAACCTAACAATTATCAATGTAAATCACAACTAATATCCAATGGAGGTCTGGAGTTGGAATGATGCTCAAAATCAAAGTGGAAAATGAAATTACAGGCTGATCCCACTTCAATGGAAATGCCTCAAGACAAGGAAATGATGCTCAGTACTGTGTGTGGCCTCCACGTCCCTGTATGACCTCCCTACAATGCCTGGGCATGCTCCTGATGAGGCGGCGGATGGTCTCCTGAGGGATCTCCTCCCAGACCTGGACTAAAGCATCCGCCAACTCCTGGACAGTCTGTGGTGCAACATGACGTTGGTGGATGGTGCGAGACATGATGTCCCAGATGTGTTCAATCGGATTCAGGTCTGGGGAATGGGCGGGCCAGTCCATAGCTTCAATGCCTTCATCTTGCAGGAACTGCTGACACACTCCAGCCACATGAGGTCTGGCATTGTTCTGCATTAGGAGGAACCCAGGGCCAACCGCACCAGCATATGATCTCACAAGGGGTCTGAGGATCTCATCTCGGTACCTAATGGCAGTCAGGTTACCTCTGGCGAACACATGGAGGGCTGTGCGACTCTCCAAAGAAATGCCACCGCACACCATTACTGACCCACTGCTAAACCGGTTATGCTGAGGGATGTTGCAGGCAGCAGATCGCTCTCCACGGCATCTCCAGACTCTGTCATGTCTGTCACATGTGCTCAGTGTGAACCTGCTTTCATCTGTGAAGAGCACAGGGCGCCAGTGGCGAATTTGCCAATCCTGGTGTTCTGTGGCAAATGCCAAGCATCCTGCACGATGTTGGGCTGTGAGCACAACCCCAATCTGTGGATGTCGGGCACTCAGACCATCCTCATGGGGTCGGTTCCTAACCGTTTGTGCAGACACATGCACATTTGTGGCCTGCTGGAGGTCATTTTGCAGGGCTTTGGCAGTGCTCCTCTTGTCCTCCTTGCACAAAGGCTGAGGTAGCGGTCCTGCTGCTGGGTTGTTGCCCTCCTACGGCCCTCTCCATGTCTCTTGGTGCACTGGCCTGTCTCCTGGTAGCACCTCCAGCTTCTGGACACTACACTTACAGACATAGCAAACCTTCTTGCCACAGCTCGCATTGATGTGCCATCCTGGATGAGCTGCACTACCTGAGCCACTTGCATGGGTTGTAGAGTCCATCTCATGCTACCATGAGTATGAAAGCACAACCAGCATTCAAAAGTGACCAAAACATCAGCCAGAAAGCATTGGTACTGAGATGCGGTTTTTGTTTGGTCGCCACCTGCAGAGCCACTCCTTTATTGAATGTGTCTTGATAATTGCCAATAATTTCCATCTGTTGTCTATTCCATTTGCAGAACAGCATGTGAAATTGATTGTCAAACAGTGTTGCTTCCTAAGTGGACAGTTTCATTTCACAGAAGCTTGATTGACCTGGAGTTATATTCTGTTGTTTTAGTGTTCCCTTTATTTTTTTGAGCACTGTATATATATATATATATATATATATATATATATATATATATATATGTCAATGACACACATACTGTATATATATGTATATATATATATCTTTATATTTCAGAGAGTTAGATAGCCGAATAGCTGACAATTCATTTGTTGGCTTTTATAAAATCATTGCAGAAGTCGACAGGATAGAAGACGTGGTTTACATACAGTAAACCACTACAGAACAGTTAGATTTATATATGTCGGTGACTAATACTGTTAGTATGTGTGTGTAAAATTTTGGACCTGTATGTATTTACTAAAGGAATGTATTCACGGAAAAAACTGGCGTGGCAATTTTCTGCACCAGACAGGGAAAGCCAGTGACTGAGGGCAGATATTAATATCCTAGAAAGGGACGAGGTATATTTCCCCCCCCCCCTGGCTAAAAAAATATGCCCCCAGCCACCCCAGAAAAGGGAAAAGGTGCATCTGTAAGATGCGCCATTTTCAGCACTTAGCCTCTCTCTTCCAACTGCCCTATTGCTGTGGCATATGGGGTAAAAAGGGGTTATTGTCACCGTTGTATAGTAAGGTGACAGTAAGCCGGCTTAGTAATGGAGAGGTGTCAATAATACACCTACTATCCATTACTAATCCTAAAGTTTGTAAAGGGTTAAATAAACACACACTGGCAGAGTAAAGTATTTTAATGAAAAAAAAGAAAACACACAGTTTTGCCATCTTTATTCTTCTGCTAATCCAAACGATGCCCTTGATCTCCTGTAAAAAATAAGAAATAAAAAATAAACAATCAACAATAATCTTTATTTTATATAGCGCTAACATATTCCGCAGCGCTTTACAGGTTGCACACATTATCATCACTGTCCCCGATGAGGCTCACAATCTAAATTCCCTATCAGTATGTCTTTGGAATGTGGGAGGAAACCGGAGTACCCGGAGGAAACCCACGCAAACTCTTTGCAGATGTTGTCCAGGGTGGGATTAGAACCCAGGACTCCAGCGCTGCAAGGCTGCTATGCTAACCACTGCGCCACCGCGCCACTGTGCAATATACCATACATGTTCGGTGAACAGTCCCACGGTGTAATCCATATCATGTCATGAAGGGGTCAAGAGCAAGTTCCCTTCCCCGGTCATATAATCATCCTCTGGCATATTCACCACTTTTTGGCGCCGCTCCAGTCCCGCAACTCAATTTTGTGAGCGCAGCTTCTGACTGGCCAGAAAAGTTGGAAGCTACGTCACAAGAGCTCAATGTAAGTCTATGAGGGCCAGAAATAGGCCAGAAATAGGCTCTCATAGATTTACATTAATTAGAGACCACTGCGCCGCTCCATGAAACACTGGGGCAGTGGACAGGTCACAATCTGCAGGAGATTTAGCAGAGTGGAGGCGAAAATGCTGGAAGGTGAGTGTCAGACACTCGGTAGAGGTCTTGATTTTAAGGCGCCACTCCAGCGGTGAAATAAAAAATGTTTGAGTGGTGCTTTAACCACTTTACCCCCAAGTGTGGTTTGCACGTTAATGATCTACTCATCTACTACGCTTAGATAGCGCTCTCCCTCTTTCTCCCCTCGTCCTCTCTTTTCCAGGATGTCATTCACATTACGCATCATCTGTGAACAATTGGACTCCTACTAACAAGTACTGTGCACACGTGTGAGCAAGTTTTGCTGGACTTCATCATTTAAGTACTGTGTGCATTTGCACTATAACCTTATTGGTCTTCCTCGTTTAAGTGTCTTGTTTGCTTCCACATAATTTCCTTGCTGGACTGGTTCACATTAGCGGGCCCCGCTACTCAGTTTGCTGTGATTTCCTATATAGAGCTGAGGACCTCGTTACTATTGCAGGAATATCTGTACTATGTTTTGTTCGCTATCCTGTTGGCTATTTTCTATATAGGGCTGAGGACCTCGTTACAATTGCAGAAATATCTGTTAGTTCTGTTTACATTTCTGTTTTTGAGTAAATACATCTTTTGCTGCAACTTTGCTCTCAGACTGGCTTTATCCCATGCTATCAGATTCCATACCACCCATATAATTATTACAGGAAAAGAGAGGACGAAGGGAGAAAGAGGGAGAGCGCTATCTAAGCGTAGTAGATGAGTAGATCTTTCTTGGAGAGAAAAGCACAGCTTGAATCTTGCTCACCTGGTGTGGTTGGGCAAAGAGGCACAACACTGGGAAAAGTTTTGTACACAAAGGAAATCCTTCCACTGGTGTACTGCACGTTGCAGCAGTTCCAGAGGCGAGAGGTAGCTGAATGGGGTGAAGCAGACCACCGAGTAGTGAGCAGCAGAAGCAGGGCGTTAACCAGCAAACAGGCAGATGCTCAGGAGTGTGAAGAGCAGAACAAAAATGATTACCTCAATGAACAAAAATAAAAAAAAGAATTTGTGATAAATATTGACCTGTCCATTCAAGGACATTTTAGCTATAGTATGAAATCCTGTTTTTCTTGTCTGTGGAATTGCCTTTGTACTGTTTGTTGTGAAACTGCCGCCCACGAAACTGTTTTCTTTTCTTTTCTTTCTTTCCTGTTTTGTCTCTTTGTTTAAACATGCAAAACTTGTATAACCACTAAACCTACTGAAACAACTATATAAAGAAGGGATAGCACCTTGAAGGCAGGCGTGCTTCAGAGACTTCCCAGTGATACACTATACAAGACGTGTCTTGTGTATTATTTCTGGTGATTCCCCACTTCCAAAGGCTGCTCCGACTGAGTGTGATCCCGACATTTCCTGGCGCCTGAACAGGGACCCGAGGTCTGTGTGTTCCTTCAAGAACACCGGCAGAATACGAACGAAAAGAGAATCTGGGATAATGGACGGCAGATGAACAAAAACCTGGCCAGGTAAGAGACACTGTTAGATCTCTTATATCTGCCCTGCACTGTCCGTAAGATTTTCTGTGTCGTGTTCTTTAGCGGGTAGTTCTAGTAGAGGAGGATACCTATAGCTCGGGTTCTTGAACTATTTAGGAATTGATCACCTCACGGAGTACGGCATTGAATGAGAGTGAATGTGAATAGAAGGTGTGTGGAAGTTGGGAATAGCCCTATAAGCCGCCCAGGGGGTTGAAACAGAAGAAGTGACTGTCCCACTGGGCAACGTGGTTGCGTCCTTTCGGGGAGACCTCCGCGCCTATGTTCAATCTCTGATCCTGTCTTTGACAAAAACCTGGTGACGGATAAGTGTATGATAGTATGAGCCCAGGACAGATAAATTAGCCTGGGACAAGAATACGTTGTATGTGATAGTATAAGCCCAGGACAGATAAATTAGCCTGGGACAAGATACGTTGTATGTTCTTTTTCTTTTTCTGTCTGGTTGCATTTGTGTTGTTTGCTATAGGTGTAGGAATCAGGATTTTCTTACATCAACACAGTTTAAACATCCTAGCTCCTTAGGAAGAAGGTAACGAGGTATTCTCATACCCAAACGCCACCTAGGGCAAGAAAAAGACATCCTAGCTCCTTAGGAAGAAGGTAACGAGGTATTCTCATACCCAAACGCCACCTAGGGCAAGAAAGCTCAGGATAAGAAAATGGGGAATAAGCAAACAAAGTCGGAACCAGAAGAATTAGATATCTATACTATCATAAAGGAGAGAAGTGGTGAAGATGCCAATAAGGGGCTGAAAAAGATTTTTAGTAAGTTTGGAGTTACTAGGGCAGAAGCTTTTAGTAGAAAACTATGGGAAGGAATTCAGGAAAGGAAAAAAGGCATAATCAGAGACAAGAAATGGATAGATCAGATCCAAGCATTGATTGATGTCTCTAGGGTAGCAGAAAATGAGGGATGGACATATAATCAACAGAGTAAAAAGTGGTGTATTAGACCCACAGGCTGTGGAGAAAAACAAAATGTGGAATCTAAAAATACCCCACCCCCATACCTTAACCCACATGCCCCATCTTTTCTCCAAACACCACCTCAAAGTTTAGCCGGACCAGGAGGATGGGTATGTCCGCACTGTGGACAACAAAATCCAGACTGGAGAAATGATTGCCTAGCCTGTGGTACACCTAGACATGGCGCTGTACTTGCCCCTGTTAGGGTAGTACCAAGACCCTTTAGGGAACCTGGTGCTGACGGAGTAATGGGAACTAGATATCACCAAACTCGACAATATTTCCCTTGGTCCCCCGCTGAAGGCATGTCTCTCTTGCATAACGCACCAGATCCCACCCAGTGTCCAGTTAGATTTGCACAATATATACAGCAAATTATGCAGACTCACGCTGGAGTTTGGGCAGATGGAGAAGAATTATGTAGAATGAAAATGACTCCTGGACTCTTCCAGGAGCTATTAGCAAATCTACAGGTACATAGGCCCCAAGCAGGAGATGGTGCCTTACAAACGATAGAATCAGGTACACAATTTGTAGATCACTTAATGGTTTTCATGAGGGAGAGACAGAGGCAGAGAGGAACAACGGGAGTGGTGGCTCAGAAATCTGGACAATCAGTAGACGAATATTATCTAAGTGTAGAAAATAATTTCAGAGATGAAGGCATGGATCTAACCGCTCCAGGAATGATGAGGTTAGTTACAAAAACCTTTATAGATGGATTGTCTCCAAAAGTGAAGGAAAAGCTTAAGGCCGCAACCCCTGATTGGAGAACCTTGGAAGACCCACACCTGGCTAGACAGAAAGCTGTAGGGATAGAAATGGACTTAAGAGAAAATTCTAAGCCAGTAAGAATTGCACAGGCTAATACTGGCTCTGCTAATCAAAAGTTTACTTGTCATTACTGTAAGAAGCCAGGACATTTCCAAAGGGAATGTAGGAAGAGAAAAACAGATATAGATTCAGGAACCTTTGTACCCAAAAATAGGATAAATAACCCAGTGCCTGATCAAACAGACAGCTCAGAATGACTGAAAGTTATGCAGGTCTCTCTTCCTTCTAGAAGACCAATAATACAAGTTGAAGTTGAGGGTAAAAATGTACCTTTTCTGATAGATACGGGAGCAACATCCTCCATTTTAAATCAGGACTTTTTACCATATCCTGACAATATATCCTCAAAGGTTACATATGCAGAAGGGTATGATGGTAAAATTCAGGCGTTGCCCTTTACAAAACCTTTAAATGTGAGCTTTGGCCCTAAAACTTTTGTATCCAAATTTTTATTTGCTAAAGGTGCACCTACCTGCTTGTTGGGTACTGATGTCTTAAGTAAAATGCATGCAAACATCCATTTTAGAGAAGATGGCACAGTTATGCTGACCATCCCTGAAGATGCAGAAACTCTGGAACCATATGTTAGAATACAGGCAATGGAGGATTTTCCCGAAATTTACACTCAACAAGCAAAAATTGACTTGTCTCGGGTTCCTGACAGCCTATGGGCAAAAGGAGACACTAATGTAGGATTTTTATCAGTAGCTCCTATACTGTTAGAAACTGCCTCGGGAACCATATTACCTCAGCTTAGGCAATACCCCATCAGCGCCCAGCAAGAACAGGCGATTTCTCAACAAATTCAGGATTATGTGTTACAAGGTGTTTTGGTAGAAATCAGGTCACCGCCAATACACCCTTATATCCTGTTAAAAAGAAAGTGTCCTCCAAAGAAACTATGGTGAAATATCGCATGGTGCACGACTTACGGGAAATCAATAAGGTTTTGGCACCGGTCACCCCTGTGGTACCGAATCCTCATACCTTACTGTCTCAAATTCCCAGCACTGCTGCATATTTTACGGTAATTGACTTATCAAACGCATTTTTTTCTGTGCCACTACATAAGAACTGTTGGCATTTGTTTGCCTTTACATTCAAGGGTAAACAATTAGCATGGACAAGATTGCCACAAGGTATGGTACACTCACCAACTTTGTACTCTGAAGCAATGCAGACCGTGCTAAAAAATTTCATCCCAGAACCAGGAGTAGTCATTCTACAGTATGTAGATGACTTACTTATTTGTTGCCCTGATGAGCAGACGGCAGTTACCTCAACTGTTAATTTCTTAATTTTCCTAGCGCAAGAAGGCTGTAAAGTAAATAGACAGAAACTCCAGGCTTGTCAACAAACAGTCGTGTTTTTAGGTCACTGCATATCACAGGGCATCAGACACCTCACACCTCAACGTACGGAAGCCATACGTAACATGCTTGAACCCAGGAATCACAAACAGCTGCGTGCTTTCCTAGGTATTGTTTCACACTGTAGACAGTGGATCATACATGCAAGTCAACTCATGCAGCCTTTATATGACTGTATTGCCAACACACCATATAAACTCAGTGAAGAGGCTAAACAGTCATTTTCCTCTTTGAAAACAGCACTGGTATCAGCTCCGGCTTTGGGACTCCCAGACTACACTAAACCTTTTCAATTGATGGCAGCTGAGATATCCTCACATGCTACAGGGGTGCTCACACAAAAACATGGAAACAAACAGAGACCTGTGGCATACATATCAGCTCATCTGGACCCTGTAGCTAGAGCCGCACCTTCTTGTGTAAGAGTAGTAGCCGCAATTTCACTGTTATTAGATAAACCTTCTGAGATTGTTCTTGATCACCCACTTCTAGTTCAGACCACTCATGATGTACATGGCATTCTTAACCAGGTCCAACCTAAACATATTTCAATGGCCAGACACCTCCGTCTCCAATGTTCCCTACTACTGCCGCCCAACATTTCCTTTGCCAGGATTCAGACTCTTAATCTCGCGTCTTTGCTCCCTTTAGAGTCTGAGGGGGGTACCATACCTGAGGAAACTGCACTCTCCAACTCCTTTGACCCATCAAAGTCAATGCATGATTGTGTACAATTAATGGAACAAGAGACTCAGGGCTTATGTAATGTACGTGACAAGCCACTCTGTAATGCTACATTTGAACTTTTCATAGATGGCAGTAGATATGCAGATATGAATGGACAATTTCATACAGGTTATGCGGTAGTAACTCAGCATGAAGTGCTGAAAGCAGAACCTCTCCCTGCTAATCAGTCTGCACAAGAAGCAGAACTTACGGCATTAGTTGAAGCTCTAAAAATAGCCAAAGATCAGACAGCAAACATATACACTGATTCTAGATATGCACATGGCATTATTTTCGATTTTGGCGTAATATGGAGAGCCAGAGGTTATATGACTGCTTCAGGCCAACCTGTTAAACATGCCTTCCTCATTAGACAGATTCTGGAGGCAGCACAAGAAACTAAAGAAATAGCGGTGATAAAGGTAGCTGCACATGTGAGACTCGACACCGAGGAAGCCAGGGGTAACGATAAAGCCGATAAGGCAGCAAAACAGGCAGCACGTAAACCCTTACATCATGCCCACACACTAGATAGCTCTGAAGATGATGAGGAAAGATTGAAGGAAGCTCAGAAACAGGTAGACGACGAAGAACGAGGGCAGTGGCAGAAAAAAGGGGCAGAAGATCAGCAAGGATTATGGAAAAAAGGAACTTTGTTGTGTTTACCCAGAGCCTGGTACCCCGCAGTGGCAAGTGACCTCCACCTACCCACGCATGTGTCGGCAAATGGTATGACGCTCAAGGTAAAAGAAAGGTGGTTGGCTCCAGGCTTTGGTAATTTTGCTCGGAACATGTGTGCTGCATGCGCTATATGCCTGGCACACAATCCAGGTCAGGCCATTAAAACCCCAACCAAGCATCATGTAAGACCACTGTATCCCTTTCAAAGACTCCAGATCGACTACATCCAACTTCCTAGGTACAATGGATACGAATATGTGCTTGTGTGTGTGGACATGTTCTCAGGGTGGCCAGAGGCTTATCCAGTTCGTAAAGCCTCAGCAAAAACTACTGCCATTAAAATAGCACATGAACTGATACCTCGTTACGGCATGCCTGAGGTGATCGAGTCAGATAGGGGTACCCATTTTACTGGGGAAATATTCCAGAATGTTATGAAAATGTTGGGAGTAGAAAACCAGTTTCACACTCCATATCATCCACAGAGTTCAGGTAAAGTGGAAAGATTAAATGGGACAATAAAATTAAAAATCCAGAAGGCCATGGCAGAAACAGGAAAGCCTTGGACCGAGTGTCTACCACTTGCCCTGTATTCCATCCGAAACACCCCAAGGGGGAAGGCTAAGCTGTCACCACATGAGATTCTTTTTGGTAGAGCAGCAAATTTGGGTTGTTATTTTCCACAACAACTGATGTTGAATACTGAGACTTTAACTGCTTATGTACAAGAATTACAAAAACGTTTAACTAAAGTGCATTCGCAAGTTTTTGCTTCCCTTCCAGATCCAGAAAATCTCGAAGGAGGCCACAAGTTGGAACCTGGTGATCAAGTCTACGTGAAAAGACACACCAGAAAGACTCTGGAACCGAGATTTGACGGACCTTTCCAAGTCCTGTTAACAACTCCAACAGCAGTCAAGCTTGAAGGAAAGGCATCATGGATACATGCAAGCCATTGCAAAAAAGCAGTATAAGACTCATGATATTGATGTTAATAATGTTAACCTCAACGGAGGCATGGGAAAGACTGAATTCTCTAGCCCCTTTGAACAATAGATTCGTACAACATCATAGAAAATTAGTGCATGACTTGTTAAATAATACGCAACCCCTGGCAGATTGTTGGATCTGTACCCATTCACCAGTATCAGCCACAAGTATACCTTTTCTAGCAGTTCCCGTGTCAGCTGAAGAAATATTCGCTTGGCCTAATTGTTCAGACAACCTGGCCAACAACCAACCTGGCAATACTAAACTATGGAATACTACAATCGCCATACCAATTGTGGGATGGGTAGAATTTCCTTGGTGGCAGGGCAATCTTACAGGAAAAATAGACAACTTACAATATTTAGCATTCAAGGGAGAAAAATGGGTACCTAGGAATAAGACTGGATTAACTGATTTAGGACAGGTCCCCACTGAAAATCTACAGCTCAGTTTCAGTACAACCACCCCTTCCTCTGATGCTTTCAAACCTACAGTATTGGAAAGATACATACATAATAGAAAATGGGAACATTCTGAGTTGTTCCCCCAAGGTGATGCAGACAGTTGTACAAGTAAGCCGGGGAACCTGGTTTGTAATGAATCCAATGAGTATGTCAACGGAATGCATGTATGTGGGAATCCCGCAGCCGGGTACTGTAGCCCCTTGGGACAAAAACCCTCTTGGTGTATGCTTCAGAATGTATCTAGTTTTGTGGATTTGGCTCACAGATTGGTATTGCAGCACTCAGCTTTGTGGGATCTGCCTGAGGGTACATTTTGGATATGCGGAGAAGGAGCATATAAATGGCTTCCCGTAGGTATAAAGGGTACTTGTACATTAGGACGCCTAACCCCGGCTACTTTCATAATTTCAAATAAACAAGTGAATATGCAAGCCGTGCCCAAGCACACACTATATAAAAGAGCTGCAGATAACTCACCACGTCCCTCAGGGAGGCCACATATAGTACAAATGGGAATTCCCAACAAAATTGCTAGTACCATTTTTATTTATCCTATGTTAACACAAATGTGGGATAAATTAGTTAGAGCCACGGATTATCTAGATGATCAGATTTGGGATATATTGGACATATTAAATACTAGTATAGCTGTACAGAATCAGCTTATAATAGTCACTAACCAACATACCCTGGTATTGGATTACCTAACTGCCTCACAAGGGGGTATGTGTCAAATCATCGGACCCACCTGCTGTCATTATATAGACCCGAATAGTACTATGAGTATGAGATTTAAATTATAAGACGTACAACGACTCAGGGATCAGTATGACAAAGACAATGACCAAAATAAGGATAGCTGGTGGTCAGATACCTTTTCTTTTCTTAACCCGGCCAATTGGTTCAGAGGGATCGGTGGGTGGGTTACCGGGATTATGCAAAGCCTAATACATACAGTTATGGTTATTGTAATTATATATGTATTATTCAAGGTTGTACTCAAGGGTATCTCGGTATGCACAAATAAATTTTGTGTAATGGATGCGAGAATATAAAGTTTTTTTTTGTAATATCACAAAAAAAGAATGACTAAAATGATCGACAAGGTTTTGAATGGAATATGTCAAAGGGGGGATTGTGAAGAGCAGAACAAAAATGATTACCTCAATGAACAAAAATAAAAAAAAGAATTTGTGATAAATATTGACCTGTCCATTCAAGGATATTTTAGCTATAGTATGAAATCCTGTTTTTCTTGTCTGTGGAATTGCCTTTGTACTGTTTGTTGTGAAACTGCCGCCCACGAAACTGTTTTCTTTTCTTTTCTTTCTTTCCTGTTTTGTCTCTTTGTTTAAACATGCAAAACTTGTATAACCACTAAACCTACTGAAACAACTATATAAAGAAGGGATAGCACCTTGAAGGCAGGCGTGCTTCAGAGACTTCCCAGTGATACACTATACAAGACGTGTCTTGTGTATTATTTCTGGTGATTCCCCACTTCCAAAGGCTGCTCCGACTGAGTGTGATCCCGACAGGAGCCAGCAGCACAAAATACTCAGGCACAGGTGAACACAAGACCCAGACTTAAATAATCAGGACAGACAGGAAGTTCCATGACAGGGCGAGATCCAAGACTCCATCTTGGATCAGGGCGAACAGGCACCAGGAAAGTCCAGAATCCATACATGTGTCCAGCATCCTGCCCCCAGCGTATCCAGCATCCTGCCCCCAGCGTGTCCAGCATCCTGCCCTCAGTGTGTCCAGCATCCTGCCCCCAGCGTGTCCAGCATATTGCCCCCAGTGTGTCCAGCATACTGCCCCAGTGTGTCCAGCATATTGCTCCCAGTGCGTCCAGCATCTCTGCCCCCAGTGTGTCCAGCATTCTGGCCCAGGCCCCCCGGATTGCCGTTCGCAATAAAAAAAACCCAAAACCTAGTTCTCCTCACCTGTCCGCGCTCCTTCGGCGATGCTCTCTCCAGCAGCGCGCACTCGCCGGCGACTGACAATGACATCAGACGCCGGTGACGTGTGCGCTGTAGCTGCCAGCCTCCAATTGGCTGGTGGCTATTAACTATTGACGTGCGGGCGCGTGCCCGCACTTCAATAGCGTTAAACTGCCGCAGCGCCAGTAGGGGCCCGGTGAGCAGATGAGATGGAGCCCGATGCGGGCCCCCTCTGCCCTGATGTAATGCCCTGATGGTGGCGGTCAATCTGAGAGGTTGCCCAGGGCCCCCCCACACCACTGGGCCCTGTGCAGGGCCGGACTGGCAGTCGGGCACTTCTGGCAAATGCCAGAAGGGCCGGTGCCAGTCGTGGGCCGCTCGATCCGCCTCCCCCCGCCGCCGCCGACTCACCCCCCTGCCGTTGCATTCAACTGTACCGGCGTCTATGACGCCGGTACAGTTGAATGCAATGATGGAGGAGAGAGCGTCTACAGACGCTCCCTCTCCCATCATTCCCCGCTCTGCCTCTGACACTGCGGGTGCGCGATGACGTCATATCATCGCGCACCTGCTGTTTCCCGGGCAGACTGCAGCCGCTGAGACAGGAGCAGGAAGCAACACGGGGCACGAGGAAAGGTGAGGAGAGTGTTTTTTTTGCTGGACTGTGGGGACATTCTCGGGGGGAGGAGGAGAGATGTGGGCTGTGCTGGATATACCACTGTGCGGGCTGTGCTGGATATACCACTGTGCGGGCTGTGCTGGATATACCACTGTGCGGGCTGTGCCGGATATACCACTGTGCGGGCTGTGCCGGATATACCACTGTGCGGGCTGTGCCGGATATACCACTGTGCGGGCTGTGTTGTATATACCATTGTGCGGGCTGTGCGGGATATACCACTGTGCGGGCTGTGCTGGATATACCACTGTGCGGGCTGTGCTGGATATACCACTGTGCAGGCTGTAATGTATATACCACTGTGTGGGCTGTGCTGTGTATATACCACTGTGCGGGCTATGCTGGATATACCACTGTGCGGGCTGTGCTGGATATACCACTGTGCGGGCTGTGCTGGATATACCACTGTGCGGGCTGTGCTGGATATACCACTGTGCAGGCTGTGCTGTATATACCACTGTGTGGGCTGTGCTGTGTATATACCACTGTGCGGGCTATGCTGGATATACCACTGTGCGGGCTGTGCTGTATATACCACTGTGCGGGCTGTGCTGTATATACTACTGTGTGGGCTGTGCTGGATATACTACTGTGTGGGCTGTGCTGTATATACTACTGTTTGGGCTGTGCTGTATATACTACTGTTTGGGCTGTGCTGTATATACTACTGTGTGGGCTGTGCTGTATACTGCTGTGTGGGCTGTGTTATCTACTAAGCGGGCTGTGCTATATACTATGCGTGCTTTGCTATATACTATGGGGAGTATATTATCTTCTATGGGGAGGCCATGTTATGTACTATGTGGCTGTGGTATATACTGTTGTGGGGGTATATTATATTCTATGGGGGAGGTTGGGTTATATACTATATTATGGGGAGGTGGGCTGTATTATATTCTATGGCGTTACATTATACTCTGTGGGGTGGCTGCATTATACTGTGGGGTGGCTGCATTATACTCTGTGGTTGCCGCATTATATTCTGTAGGGTGGTGGCTACATTATACTATATGTGGGCTGCATTATACTGTATCGAGGACTATGGGGAATACGTTATACTATATGAAGAACTATGGGGTGCATTATACTATGGGAAGTGAATTGTACTACATGGATGACTATGACGGTGCATTATACTATATGGAGCACTATGAGGAGTGTATTATGCTATATGGAGGACTATGAGGAGTGTATTATACTATGTGGAGGACTGAGCAGTGTATTTTAATATATGGAGGACTATAGGGAGTGTATTATACTATATGGAGGACTGTGGGGTGTATTTTACTAAACAAGTAAAATGCTGCATATTCAGATTGTTTTTGCCGGAACAAAAATCCTTGTTCTCAGCAGCACATTGCCACTGTAAACTGTAGATGTGCTGCTGATAACATGATACTGTATGGTGATCTGTTAGTGATCTATTAGTGATCGTTCTGTCCCATCATTCTTTCTCAGACGGTGGAAAGAGGCCGGGAAACAAGTGTTGAGCAACTTCAGTATTGTCGATCAAACTTATTCAGCGGCCTGAACTCAGCGCTTGTATATACAACCGAAATGCTTTTGTGTGATGTGCAATATGTTAGCATTTTGGGCCCCATTTTAAACTTTGCCTAGGGCCCCACTTTGCCTAAAACCGGCCCTGCCTACAAGTGTACAAAGATATTATACAGTCACCATGTGACAAGTGGGCCTGTGTAACTTCAAATACCAGGGCTGAATTTTAGTCCCAGTCCGGCCCTGACCCTGTGCTACCGCCCAGATTGACCTCATGATAATCCGCCACTGTCTACAATCATGGGGAAGACTACTGACTTGACAGATGTCCAGAAGGCAGTCATTGACACAGTCCGCAAGGAGGGTAAGCTACAAAGGTTCATTGCTAAAGAAGCTGTCAGAGTGCTGTATCCAAGCATATTAATGGAAAGTTGAGTGGAAGGAAAAAGTGTGGTAGAAAAAGGAGCACAAGCAACCGGGATAACAGCAGCCTTGAAAGGATTGTTAAGAAAAGGCCATTCAAAAATTTGAGGGAAGATTCACAAGGAGTGGACGGCTGCTGGAGTCATTGTTTCAAGAGTCACCACACACAGATGTATCCAGGACATGGGCTACGAGTGTCGCATTTCTTGTGTCAAGCCACTCATGACCAACAGACAACACCAGAAGCGTATTACCTGGGCCAAGGAGAAAAATAACTTTTTTTTACGCTACGTAAATGACTTACAGTTCGCGTTTGAAGTCCACAACATGTCAATTTCTCTTGCAAATACGGTGAGTTTTATGTGCGGATTTTCTCCATAGACTTGAATTAGATGCGGAAAATCCAGAGACAGAAAAACACATGTAATCCGCACATGACTGTAGCAATGAAGTTTTGTCAAAGCCAAATACCAGAAACTATAAAAAAACAAAACAGCTCACACCACAGACAAAACATGCAGCATCCAAAATGCGACAAAGACGCATGGAAAAAGACGCACTCAAAGACTGCAAATAATCTAATTTACATAATTGGTGCAGAAAATCAGCAGCATAAAAAAATCACCAAATACTCAGCATGGGAACATAACAGCTGAAAAAAACCTTAATAAAATACGTATTTTAATATCAAGCAGGAACTCTTTCAAAGGGGATTTTACAGCCATTCTGATTTTCAAAGTAAGTACACTAGCCTCAACAAGTCTGTATAAAACAGCACCAAAATCTTATAATAAAAGCTATTTATTTTTAGCCATTCAAATACAAGGAAACTACTGATCCTGAAAACTGATCTTGAGAGTATTCTATAAGTAGAAGTTGTCATTACAGTTCAGCAAAAATAATTGCACAACTCTGGTCCAATGTCCAGTCTTGTCCTCCATTCTGCCAGCCAGACCTGGACAGTCTTCACGTCTGTGTCCGTCATCCTCGGCCCCACATCCAAGGCACCTGAAGCATTTACCAGGCTCTTTGATGTTATGGGGTCATAGTGTGATGCCTGTCATGATGTCATTGGGCCTAGCACATGTAAGAGGTGCCCAGGATGGTGGACTGAGCATGTGCAGACTGCTCTGATCTGGCTGCCATGGAGAACAGAACAGGACAATGAACCAGGGCAGCACAAATCTTTTTTCCCCCTATAGTTGTCATCCATGAGTGTAAATCACCATTAGGCCATATTCCCATATTCAGATGTTCAGTATTTGATCAGTATTTTACTTCAGTATTTATAAGCCAAAACCAGGAGAGGAACAATCAGAGGAAGAGTATAATAGAAATACTGTTGCATAGTTTGGTCACAGAAGAAACTTGTGAGAGTAGATTATGTGGGGTAATTCAACTTTTATCTACACAGAACATGAGGTACATGCATCAGCTTCTTAATACAGCATAACAGGAAGTCTGAAGGACCTTTTACCAGAGAGAAAGTGAAATCAAACTACAACAAGTATATGCATTACATTCAACTAAGCAAATAACAGTAACAACATCGCCATCTACTGTCAGAAAAGCGTAAACTCCTCCTGCACACAAATAAGTCTGTATCTGTTGCAGATCTGCCAACAAACACGTTCACCACTTCTGTATTTATCACCCCCTCCTGATTTTGGCTTACAAATACTGAAGTAAAATACTGACCAAATACTGAGCGTGTGGCTGGAGCTTCATGGCTAAATCGCAACTGATGATATCAAATGAGGTTTCTTGTGACACAAGTTGACTATGTCACATTTGCCAAACATCTAAACTTGCTGGATTTGATGCAGCAACGTTGCGATCTTGATGTCGCCCAGCCAGTGTGGCCACATAGCTCTAGCCTTACAGAGCTTGGGAAATGTGCTATCTCGTGGTCTCAATAATGAGGAGTCTGTGGTTTGGAGGGGTCGTTGCCAGCAGACCCTCACCGGTAAGATGTTTATGGCATTATCCATACAATACATCATTAATTTCTTTACAGGAAACAATACATGTTAAATGCTAGAAAATGATCCAGTTCTGGGTACAAGAAGTCCTTGATCATAACTGAGTAGAAGCTTCTTTACCAGTCCTCAGCTCGCATCCTTTGCTTCCATGACCTTGATCTTTTTCTTCATTTCCTCCAAATATTCTTGGTCAGGGTAAATGAGGAATCCTGTAAATAAACTGTCTGTCCAATATGGGTCATAGAAAAGTCCGTTCTGTTCGGAGTAGAAAATCTGTAGCCACACTTCATCTCCAGCCTTGAGTGGAAGTATGGTGGAGCCGGAGGCGATGTCATGGTTCCCAGTGTTTGCATCGAATGTTTTTATTTTGTATTGGCCGTTGTGGACCAGACCAATGGCCAAGTGTTTGTTGGCTAAAGTGATGTCATACGTAAAGAAATAAATGCCAGGTATGCTACATATGTATTTCCCACTTGTTGCATTATAATGCCCTCCTTCGTTCATGAGGATTTTGTCAAATTTAATGGGCAGACGTTCTTTTGGGTAACTCTTTGTAACTGCCACAGAAAATGCTGACTTTGCTTTCTTGGACCCACAGCTACATGGTCCAGGCATTCCTGTATCACCTTTTTTTCCTTTTAGGCCCTTTACTCCTCCTTCTCCTACTTTTCCAGGATCACCACGGATGCCTTTGGGTCCTCTTAGGCCAGCTCTTCCTATGGCACCCTGCTTGCCCTTGCCTCCTTGCTTTCCTGGATTTCCAACCCGACCAGGAGTACCTAAGGAAGGAAGATATTGACTGGATTAGATGAGGGCAGGCACATTCAGCTTAGCATGGCCGTTTCATTGACTGGATTACTGCCCTTCACTAAAGCTTTGTAAATTGTACATTTGAAGAGGACCTGTCACCAGGTCAAAAGTGGCCATTGTTTGCTCTTATTTTATCCCCGCTGTTCCCCTGAATACTCTGCTTGTGTTTTCATTCTGCCATTCCTTTTCCAGAGATATGGACCTTTTTTATTTGGAGCTAACTTTCATGGTCTTTACCAATGGGGTGTGGCTCACAGGGTAGTAATACAGAGCAGCCTAGTCACACGCCCCACAGAGTCCCGTCAGCCACACCTCCTTGTATAGACCTTAAAAATTAGCGCTAAATAAACAGGATCTTATCTCTGTAACCGTTTGACAGATTTTAATAAAGAAAAAAGAAAACATATTACTCAGGGGAGCAGCAGGAGCCAAACAAGAACCCAAACTTGGCCTTTTTGACATGGTGACAGGTGGCCCTCAACCTTACTTAGGCCCCTACCTGTCACTATAAACGTATTAGCTCATGCAATCTGTTCACCAGCCGTCTTTCCAATAAGACAAATACACAAGATTAAAACTCTTTTTACCTGCAGATTAGCACTATATCTGCAGGAAAAAAGTATTCCTCGAGGTGAAGCTTCCCCTTAAAGGGATGTCTCATTATAGACCATTATGCCATATCGACAGTATAGAAGAAACAAATGGCTAGCACACGACTTATGCTTGGATGTACGGTGCTAGTGAGCGGAATCAATGATCCCAGGAGAGGAGATTTGCTTCAAGTGAATTTTTTATTTATAGATGATAAGCGACAGGCAATATTGACGTTTCGGCCACACTGTGGCCTTGATCACAATGTCGCTGAAAAAAATGAAAAAAAATAAATAAATAAATAAATATATATAATGTACAGTATATACAGTGAGTCATATCATACATATTTACAAAGAAATTGAAAACATGTCAGGTAGAATCAAAACGAATAAGTAGGGTTATTCACTGATCACAGTTGTGTAAAAGACCACGTATCATTGGTGCAAGAACATAAATCAGAGGCCAGGTAAAGATGGAGTTATAGTTGTATATCGTGGTGAGATGGAAGGATAAGAGCTAAACAGATGAAAGAGGTCGACATACCGTTCTAGTGGTGCATCAACAAGTCGTACTCGTGCATCTGGATCGCCCCCATGGGGCCGTGGTGTACTCGGTACTGGGTCCTTCGGTTCACAGGGGGATGTCACGGTGGCAGACCCGGTCCGTGGCCCTGGGACGTCCGTGTAAAAGGGAAAGGTCTTTAAAGAGGAAATGTTCCTGACTTCACCTGTGGTATTCGGTCAGGGTGACCAACGCTGCTTTAAGGGGTCCGCTGGGGTGATGATATGGCAGCTAGATGGTATACCTTCCCACAGGTGAAATGTCCCCAGGGCTTCCCGATGTGTGGATGGTGAGAGGCGCAGTGAAGAACGAGGACACAAGGTTGCAGCCTCTTTACCTTTTACTGAAGGTTTCAGCATCCACAGTCCAGAGCACAGATCACAGGGCAGGCAGAGTCCGGCCGGTTTGGAGGCAATTCCAGAGTCCCCTTGTCCAGGTAGAAATCAGTAGCCTTTCCCTAGCGCCGTGGTGTTGTAGTACCTTACTGCTAAGCTTCTCATAAGGTCTTCACAACTGTTGAAGATGTTTCAGATGTTATGTCTCTCTCTGTCCCCCAGATGGATAGGACAAACCCGCATGACCGGTGGCTTGAGGCGTTTTACAGGGACTCTATCATGCCCCAGCCTCTAAGGGGTGCCACCTTGCCTCCTGGGTATAGGGCGGCCAGGTAATATAAAATTAGCTGTCCTGCCGGTCTCTGGAGCAAGGCATAAAGGATCGTTGCTCCCTCGGTGTTCCGGCTACCGGGATCCTGCACATCAGAAGGAGGCCGCCTGTGTAGGGCAGAACTCCTCTGATATCCACTCCTTTGCTATGACTTCTTCACCCTCTCTACAATACAGTTTTCCTCCAGTGTCTCTTTCTAGAAGCTGCCGCACTTAGGGCAGGCACAGCTCCATGTCCTTCTGTCTCGACCTCTGACAGGATCCCACCCCTGACAGGGACCAACTAACTGAGTGAAGCTCAGTGTTATGGACCTGGTGGTTAGGAGCACCCGGAACGACCTGATAGTTAAACTCACACAGGACAAGCTCTGGGAAGTGGGAGCTCTGCTGACCGCAACGCCTAATCCTATCACAACAACTAGAAATAGCCGTGGAGCGTTCCTAACACTCCCTAGACGCCTCTTCACAGCCTAAGAGCTAACTAGCCCTAGAGATAGAAAATAAAGCCTACCTTGCCTCAGAGAAATTCCCCAAAGGAAAAGGCAGCCCCCCACATATATTGACTGTGAGTAAAGATGAAAGTCACAAACACAGAAATGGAACAGGTTTCAGCAAAGGGAGGCCAGACTTACTAAGCAGACAGAGGATAGGAAAGGTATCTTTGCGGTCAGCACAAAAAACTACAAAAAGGCCACGCAGAGTGTGCAAAAAGACCTCCGCACCGACTAACGGTGCGGAGATGCCACTCTGCATCCCAGAGCTTCCAGCTAGCAAGGCAAAATCATGATATCCAGCTGGACAAGGAAACAATGAACAAATAATAAACTAGCAGGGACTTAGCTTCTGCTGGAGTAGACAGGTCACCAGAAAGATCCAAGAGCGAACTGAACCAATACAGGAACATTGACAGCTGGCATGGAGTAACGATCTGAGTGGAGTTAAATAGAGCAGCCAGCCAAAGGATAAACTACGTCACCTGTGGAAGGAACCTCAGAAGCAGCAGCTCCACTCACAGCCACCAGAGGGAGTCCATGGACAGAACTCGCCAAAGTACCATTCATGACCACAGGAGGGAGTTCGATAACAGAATTCACAACAGCTCAGCCAGCAACTGACTAACTTCTTCCCCAGGCAACCAGTTTTACCTAAGTGTGAGGAGTGCCCTAATAAATAGGAGCAGAGCTCCCCCTGGTGGCTTGGAGTGCGAAATGTGTTGCATGTTTGTGATACCTGGATTCAGTTGTCCTTCTTTGCCTCCAAACGTAATATCACTCTCCCCTAGAGGAAAATGACATTACTGCAACGACCAGGACCCTTGGGCGCTGCACATCCCCTTTGGGAAGAGATATACTGGTAGGTATGTCCTGTTAGGAATAATAAAGTATCGCAAACCCCTTCTTTTTATATTCTGTAGATGGTTTTATTTATAATGGATACTGGGTGGAGTGGTGAAATGAGCAACAAATGCAGAGCAGGAGGAAAAAGAGAAAAGTGACAGATTGTCAGTGGTGGGGTATAAGATAATTGTCAGTGGTGGAGTATAAGGTAAGGCAATATATATAATATTTACAATTATGGGAGTTCTGCCAGAAGTGAATAAGGCCAGTCTCACACGTCCAGATAATTCCAGTACTGGAAAAATCGGTACCGGAATTATCCGTGTCCATGTGCTTACCGTGAACATCAGTGTGGCACACGTGCGGCAGCCGTGTGCCGCCCGTGTGCCAACTGGGTACCACACGGACCATGCAGGAGACAGCGCTACAAGTAAGCGCTGTCCCCTGCATCTGGTGCTGAAGCCGCCATTCATATCTTCTTTCCAGCAGCGTTCGCTGGCTAGAAGATATGAAAAATCCTTTTTTTTTTGTTTTTTTCCGTGTTTAAAATAAAGATCCCTGTCCCCACCCCACAGCGTCCGTGTGCGGTACGCGTTTTACACGGACCCATTGACTTTAATGGGTCCGTGTAATCCGTGCGCTCCCACGAACACTGACATGTCTCCGTGTTTTGCACACGGACACACGGTCCGTGAAAACACGCTGACATGTGCAGTGACACATTGATTTCAATCTGTCTACGTGAGTCAGTGTCTCCGGTACGTGAGGAAACTGTCACCTCACATACCGGAGCCACTGACGTGTGAAACCGGCCTAAGACAGCCTTGCATTTGTGGGAACTGGCCCTTACAGCAAACACTAATTACCTTCATCTCCTTGCTCTCCTTTATCTCCATCTTTTCCATCTTTGCCATCCTTTCCTGGAAATCCCATTCTTCCAATAATGCCAGCTGATCCTGGATGTCCTGGCACTCCAGGGGGCCCTGCGGGTCCCGGTAAACTACAGGAAAGCTGAGAGGAACCTTTCAGGTAGAGGGATTCTCCACGAACAGTGCTGCTGACAAGGTTATCTGCTGAGCAATAAACGACCCAAGCGAGGAGCATCAGAAACATCATTTTGGGACCTACATAAGGATGACAGCAAAAAAAAGAGATGATTCACATTAGAAGAAAGCCTTATATGATTCTGTAATATGCTGAACGTGGACAAAGTGGTATCAAATAAAGCTAACTTTCCAAACACCTGATTAAAGGTTATACAATTTTCCAACAGCGCCAATTAAATCTTGATCTCTACTTGCAGTCATTTCTTAAGAGCCTAATGATCCTTAATCATGGCGGTCCCAGCAGTCAGACACCCTCATGGCGTGACATTTTTCAGCTGTCCTGACTTGATACCTCGTTAACAGTGACCGTTTATTAAAGGGGTAGTTCACTACCTGGACAGCCCCTTTATAAATAAAGTAGTCTCTCTTGTAAAATAAAAATAACATATACTCTCCTCACCCACAGGCGGCGCTCCAATGTCGGAGCCGGTCACGTGAGCCCTGCAGCCAATCAGCGGCTGCTATTGGGCTGTTGTGCGCTCACTTTCTTCGGATGAGACTCAAACAAGAGGAAGATGATTGAGTGCAGCCAGAGATCAAGTGACAAATGTCAAGTGAGCCCCAGGAGGCCGACTAGCACGGACATTGCTGAAACAGTCCCAGTGCAGGAGGTGAGTAAATGTTATATTTATTTTACAAGGGGGTCTAATTTATTTTAAATTTATTAATTTAATTTATTTTAAAGGGGTTGTCCAGGTCGTGGACAACCCCTTTAAATAATACCGTTATACAGAGAATGCAGCAATTGACAATTATTCGGAGTACTGAAGTAAGTCATAGTCACTTTCGAGAAACTCGGATGAGTCTCGCATGTTAATACCCGGCACTCGGGAGCGGAACGTGCGGCTGCATGTACTCCTATGCGGCCGCAGGCTCCGATCTGAGTGCCGGCAGCAGCGCCGGGTATTAACATGCGAGACTCATCCGAGTTTCTCGCAAGTGAGTATGAGCCCTAAGGCCAAATTAACATTACTTTTGGACTACAAGTTTGTGGCTGTCGAGGCTTCTGTCGAAGCGCCGTAAACAGGATTTAGCCACAATGCAGTTGACCACGTTTATGTGAAGGTGGACACTGCCAAAATGGAGGCCAAACAGCATAAAGTGACTCTGTCTGCCTCATTATAGTGAATGGCCCTGTTGTGAGTTCAATCCAAATCCTGTTTTTCAGGAACTCCCATGGCAGCCCTGACAGAGCCACAAATGTAGTGTGACCCTGAGAGCTATGAATGCCGGATAAAAGTGACCCTAACATAACTATCGTGCTCCTGAGGTCTGAAGCAGCAGGATTCCTGCTATATTAAGCACAGCTGGAGCAGCAACAGGAAACCACCAGCCACTCTGTGGAGCAAGCATTGGACGTGCCCCCATAGTTCTTCCCAGCAGTGTCCGCAGTCAGACCAATGCTTCCTTCATTGCCTTATACTTCTAAAAAATCTGCTACACAGGCTGTAGGACAACTTAGTGTACGTTCACATTAGCGTTTTGCGTGTTTGCGTCGGGCGCCGCAGCGGCGACGCATGCGTCATGCGCCCCTATATTTAACATGGGGGGCGCATGGACATGCGTTGTGCTGCGTTGTGCGACGCATGCGTTTTTTTTGCCGCAAGCGTTGGGCGCAGAAAACGCAACAAGTTGCATTTTTTTGCGTCCAAATTTCGGCAAAAAAGAACGCATGCGTCGCAAAACGCAGCATTTTAGCGTGCGTTTTGGTGCGTTTTTATTTGCGTTGTGCGTTGCGTCGTCGACGCAGCGGCGCACAACGCAAATGTGAACGTAGCCATAGCCCTGCTTCCCACGTCTGCGTTACACCATCCGTGTACAGAACACAATGGTCAGACCAGCCACAGGTCTCCAAAGCCAAACTCAATGGCCTCATGGCAACGTGAGACTATCGAATTCGGGTGAGGAGACCTGCAGTTTGTCTTAAAATCAAAGTCTGCAAACGGACCGTGAAAACTGGATATGTGAAACTGGCTTAAAAGGGAACCTGTCACCATCCAACCTGCAGGCACCATGTTATAGAGCAGTGGGAGCGGAGCAGATTGATATGTAGTTTTGTGAGAAATCATTCAGTATAACCTCTGTTTTCATCATTTAAACCTCTGGTCTTTCTGGGATTTTTGGCCCAGTGGGTGGTCCTATCAGTGACTGACAGCTTCCTTTGTATAAGTCTGCATATAGAGATAGCTGTCAGTCACTGATTGGGTCCAGTGGGTGGTCCTATCAGTGACTGACAGCTTCCTTTGTATAAGTCTGCATATAGAGATAGCTGTCAGTCACTGATTGGGTCCAGTGGGTGGTCCTATCAGTGACTGACAGCTTCCTTTGTATAAGTCTGCATATAGAGATAGCTGTCAGTCACTGATTGGGTCCAGTGGGTGGTCCTATCAGTGACTGACAGCTTCCTTTGTATAAGTCTGCATATAGAGATAGCTGTCAGTCACTGATTGGGTCCAGTGGGTGGTCCTATCAGTGACTGACAGCTTCCTTTGTATAAGTATGCATATAGAGATAGCTGTCAGTCACTGATAGGATCGCCCACTGGACCCAAATTCTCCAAAAGAGCAGAGGTTTAAATTACACAGGTCTGCAAGGGTAAAATCGTTTGATAATAAGAGTTGATTTTTATTTAGTTGTACATAGCTTGATATGGTTTTTATCAGTAAAAATATAGAAAAAAATCCATCATGCAGTTTTTTTTTTCACAAACACTGACTCCATAGGCTTTTTCTTGCACCATGCTTTGACCCCTTTGCGTGACCTGTGATGGATGATTGTGGTGTCAGACTGGTCAGAAATTAATGGTCGCTGTGTTGTGATTAGCTGCTGTTGCAGAGAAGAAGCTTCCAAAAGAGTGTGGTGGTGGTGTCCATAGCATCCATTTACAGCATACCTTTCATTTTACCTCAGCAGTATAGTATAAGAAAAGAAAGCTGTGCTGTGATTGGTTGTTATCATCAGTAAAAACAGTTTTTTTTTGTCAAAATCCATAATCGTGTGGTGGAGTCAATAGCAACTAATCAGAGCACAACTTTCATTTTACCTCAGCTGTATAAGAACTGAAAGCAGCACTGTGATTGGCTGCTATGGGGAGCAAAGGCAGTTTTTTTTCTAGGCAATGTTCATAAGGCCGGTTTCACACGTCAGTGGCTCCGGTAAGTGAGGTGACAGTTTCTTCACGTACCGGAGCCACTGACACACGTAGACACATTGAAAGCAATGTGTCACTGAACATGTCAGCGTGTTTTCACGGACCGTGTGTCCGTGTGCAAAACACGGAGACATGTCAGTGTTCGTGGGAGCGCACGGATTACACGGACTCATTAAAGTCAATGGGTCCGTGTAAAACACGTACCGCACACGGATGCTGTCCGTGTGCAGTCCGTGTGCCGTGCAGGAGACAGCGCTACTGTAAGCGCTGTCCCCCCCCCGCACGTGGTGCTGAAGTGGCAATTCATATCTTCTCTCCAGCAGCGTTCGCTGGAAAGAAGATATGAAAAATCCTTTTTTTTTTTTTGTCCTCGTGTTTAAAATAAAGATCCCTGTCGCCAACCCCCTCCCACCCCCTGTGCGCCCCCCCCTCGCTGTTACTAAAATACTCACCCGGCTCCCTCGCAGCGTCCTGTCCTCGCCGCACCTTCTCCTCCCCATAGGGGTGGAGCTGCATATTCATTACTGTAATAAGCGGCACCACATGACCGCTCATACAGGAAAAGGTGCGACGAGGACATGACACTGCGAGGGAGCCGGGTGAGTATTTTAGTAACAGCGGGGGGGCGCACAGGGTGTGGGAGGGGCTTGGCGACAGGGATCTTTATTTTTAATTTGGCCAATATATTCTGCACCAAAACTGCAGAGATGTCACGAAATTTCAGGCCCTCTATGGCTTTTCGAAAAAAAAAGTTATTGCAATTTTAAAACGGAATAGTTACAATTGTACCTACTCAGCCGGACGAAGGTTAAATACCAAAAATAGTCCCTATAAAAAGGCAAG
The DNA here is from genome assembly GCF_032444005.1 of Ranitomeya imitator. Classification (NCBI taxonomy): domain Eukaryota; kingdom Metazoa; phylum Chordata; class Amphibia; order Anura; family Dendrobatidae; genus Ranitomeya; species Ranitomeya imitator. Next base: position 58,830,732 of record NC_091285.1, read on the forward strand.
GCTGCCAGTATCACAGAGGGACGAGCCTGTTAAAGTGATATGGGAGCGTATAAGATAAACTCGCCAACTCAAACCATCACAGTGGAAGGAAAAAAGGCAGACCAATGTCAGAGAAATAATCCAAAAGGCTAAATATGAGGGAACATCACCGTATCAGGCAGTCCAGAGTGTGGCGTCAGCCGTCATACAGTCAGAAGGGAATGGTCCCAGGGGAAGTTTCCCCTGACGAAGCCGCATCCTGTAGCGATACGCGTGGGGCTTTCCCGACACTACTTGGGTCCTGGGACCATTCCCTTCTGACTGTATGACGGCTGACGGCCGACGCCACACTCTGGACTGCCTGATACGGTGATGTTCCCTCATAGCCTTGCCTTTTTATAGGGACTATTTTTGGTATTTAAACTCCAATTTTTTTTTTAATTTTTTTTTGAGGGGATTTATACTTATCTCCTTTTGCTGCAATTTATTAGGTTTATTGAGGCCCCCTTGCTAGCATTAGCCTTTTCATTTATATAGGGGCACTCCTGCACTATATGGTACTCTGGGAAAGCCCAGGGTTTACCTGCTACCTTGCTCTGTGCACATAAGCCACTGTGCACATAAGTCACCGTTTGTGCACATGTGTTGTGCTATTTATGCTACATCTTTGTATCTTAGATTTACGAAAGTACCAGCTGTGTGTTAGTGGCGTGACTCACCATGTATTATTGTATCTTTAGCTGTCTCCATATATTGACTCTGTATAGGACCATTGGTGTGTTGGTTGTATTTTAATATATGTTTTAATTGGTGTTTTCTGTCTTCCTCATTAATAAATAAATTTTTGTATTTTTCCAACTTAATTGTATTCTGGGTGTGCGCCCTATATGCATAGTCTCTTTTCTTGTTTGTTTGGTATTTTGAGGAAACAATGAAAGAACATTACAGACTTCATTAGAAAAGTGTTGTCAGAGGGATACCATGACAGAGAGGAGCAAGAAGACGCAGCGTCTGATTGCTCCTACTCCTGCACTGAAAAGAAGCACTTCACCTTCTTTTTAAATGTTTTAAATTTCTTTTGGCAGTACAGGGGTTAATCGTTCATGTTGGGAGCTCTGAGAGTCTGGGTTCTCAGCTGAGCACGGTTAGCCACTCCTATCCCCTGTATAATCTGGGTCCTGACTGACACACATTGTCAGAGTTAGCTTATGCTGCATGGCTGGGAGGAGAGGAGTTAGTGGTTATATGAGAAGGCGTATGGTGGGTTTATAAGTGACTGTTGCTTGGGTTTGTAAGTGTGATAATTCCCTTTTCTTCTCCTCCTATGGTTTTTCCCCATCCTCCACTCCCCGATGCATTCTTCTGTTATATATAAGTGAATATTTGTATGCCTGGTATTTTCAGTTGCCCTTGTTCATGTTGGCTTGTTAGGGTGGTGTACTGCGGTGCACTATTACTCCCCTCTTCCCCAGGTGGGGAAGGGTACAGACAGAGGGCGGATACAGGAAATAAGGCAAGATACGTCGCTAGTGCCGCCATCAGGGCAATACTGCCCATACTGATGTACGGGGCCCAGCGAGCAGAGAGGGCCCACAGCGCGCCCGATCTCTTCTGCTCACCGGGCCCCAGCAGCAGGATCCTGCATCTGCAGTAACTCATTGTGCGTCCTCAGAGGCATGTTCGTTCAAATCTGTTGCCGTGCAGGAGATTCCTCCCGCACAACAATAGTTAACAGCCGCCAGCCAATCACAGGCCAGCAGCTGACGTCAGGGCACACGTCACCGGGAACGACGGTCCACGCCTCAGATGAATCTTGCAGGGGACACCATTGGACCTCTACGAGGTAAGGCTGGGTTCACACTACATTAGTGTGACCTGTTAAACGGACTACGTTAGGCTGCGGCTGTTATGATCCGGTGACCTTGGAGCCGCATGGAACTTTCTCTGGAGTTGGTGTAAACTGTACTGACCGCAAATCCTGAACTTAACACCGCAACTAGAAGTAGCCGTGGGGTGTGCCTAACAAATCCTAGACACCTCGACACAGCCGGAGGACTAAATACCCCTATAGATGGAAATAGGAATTCTACCTTGCCTCAGAGCAGAACCCCAAAGGATAGGCAGCCCCCCACAAATATTGACTGTGAGTAGTAGAGGAAAAGACACACGCAGGCAGGAAACAGGATTTAGCAAAAGAGGCCACTCAAGCTAAAATAGGAAAGGATAGGACAGAATACTAAGCGGTCTGTTGTGAATTCTGTGGCCAAGCTCCCTCCTGTGGTCGTGAGTGGTACTTCGGCTGGTTCTGTCTATGAGCTTCCTTTGGTGGATGAGAGTGGTACTGCGGCTTCTGAGTTTCCTTCCTCAGGTGATGAGGTTAAGTCGTTAGGTGCTGCTCTATTTAACTCCACCTAGTGCTTTGATCCTGGCCTCCAGTCAATGTTCTAGTATTGGTCTTGCTTTCTCCTGGATCGTTCCTGTGGCCTGTCTATCCTGCATAAGCTAAGTTTTGCTTGTGTTATTTTTGTTTGCTACTTTTTCTGTCCACAAAGTACTAATGCTTCTCAATAGAGGGAAAAGAGAAGTTCTGAGACCATTTTTTTTTCTTTGCACTGTGTTCTGTCTTTCTTTTCCCCTTTACATCAGGGTGGTTCAGAACACAGGTGTGGACATGGACATTCAGGGTCTGTTCTCTTTGATGGATAATCTCGCTATAAATGTACAGAATATTCAAGATTTAGTGGTTCAGAATCCTATGTTAGAACCTAAAATTCCTATTCCTGAGTTATTTTCTGGAGATAGAGCTAAGTTTTTGAATTTTAAAAATAATTGTAAACTATTTCTGGCTTTGAAACCCCGCTCCTCTGGTGACCCAGTTCAACAAGTTAAGATCATTATTTCTTTATTACGTGGCGACCCTCAAGACTGGGCGTTTTCCCTTGCGCCAGGAGATCCTGCATTATGTAATATTGATGCGTTTTTTCTGGCGCTCGGATTGCTGTACGATGAACCTAATTCAGTGGATCAGGCAGAGAAAAATTTGCTGGCTCTGTGTCAGGGTCAGGATGAGATAGAGATTTATTGTCAGAAGTTTAGAAAGTGGTCCGTGCTCACTCAATGGAATGAATGTGCGCTGGCAGCTATTTTCAGAAAGGGTCTCTCTGAAGCCCTTAAGGATGTCATGGTGGGATTTCCTATGCCTGCTGGTCTGAATGAGTCTATGTCTTTGGCCATTCAGATCGGTCGACGTTTGCGTGAGCGTAAATCTGTGCACCATTTGGCGGTATTATCTGAGCATAGACCTGAGCCTATGCAGTGCGATAGGACTTTAACCAGAGCTGAAAGGCAAGAACACAGACGTCAGAATGGGCTGTGTTTCTACTGTGGTGATTCCACTCATGCTATCTCCGATTGTCCTAAGCGCACTAAGCGGTTCACTAGGTCTGCCACCATTGGTACGGTACAGTCGAAATTTCTTTTGTCCGTTACTTTGATCTGCTCTTTGTCTTCCTATTCTGTCATGGCATTTGTGGATTCAGGCGCTGCCCTGAATTTGATGGACTTGGAGTTTGCTAGGCGCTGTGGGTTTGTCTTGGAGCCCTTGCAGTGTCCTATTCCATTGAGAGGAATTGATGCTACGCCTTTGGCCAAGAATAAGCCTCAGTATTGGACCCAGCTGACCATGTGCATGGCTCCTGCGCACCAGGAGGATATTCGCTATCTGGTGTTGCATAATCTGCATGATGTGGTCGTGTTGGGGTTGCCATGGCTACAAGTCCATAACCCAATATTAGATTGGAAATCAATGTCTGTGTCCAGCTGGGGTTGTCAGGGGGTACATGGTGATGTTCCATTTCTGTCTATCTCATCATCCACCCCTTCTGAGGTCCCAGAGTTCTTGTCTGATTACCGGGATGTATTCGATGAGCCCAAGTCCAATGCCCTATCTCCGCATAGGGATTGTGATTGTGCTATCGATTTGATTCCTGGTAGTAAGTTTCCTAAGGGTCGACTGTTTAATTTATCTGTACCTGAGCACGCCGCTATGCGGAGTTACGTGAAGGAGTCTTTGGAGAAGGGTCATATTCGCCCGTCATCGTCGCCATTGGGAGCGGGGTTCTTTTTTGTGGCCAAGAAGGATGGTTCGCTGAGACCTTGTATTGATTACCGCCTTCTAAATAAAATTACGGTCAAATTTCAGTACCCCTTGCCGCTGCTGTCTGATTTGTTTGCTCGGATTAAGGGGGCTAGTTGGTTCACCAAGATAGATCTTCGTGGTGCATATAATCTTGTGCGTATTAAACGGGGCGATGAATGGAAAACAGCATTTAATACACCCGAAGGCCATTTTGAGTACCTGGTTATGCCATTCGGGCTTTCTAATGCTCCATCAGTGTTTCAGTCCTTTATGCATGACATCTTCCGAGAGTACCTGGATAAATTCCTGATTGTATACTTGGATGACATTTTGGTCTTCTCGGATGATTGGGAGTCTCATGTGAAGCAGGTCAGAATGGTGTTCCAGGTCCTGCGTGCTAATTCTTTGTTTGTGAAGGGGTTAAAGTGTCTCTTTGGTGTTCAGAAGGTTTCATTTTTGGGGTTCATTTTTTCTCCTTCTACTATCGAGATGGACCCTGTTAAAGTTCAGGCCATTTATGATTGGACTCAGCCAACATCTCTGAAGAGTCAGCAGAAGTTCCTGGGCTTTGCTAATTTTTATCGTCGCTTCATCAATAATTTTTCTAGTATTGCTAAACCGTTGACTGATTTAACCAAGAAGGGTGCTGATGTGGTCAATTGGTCTTCTGCTGCTGTGGAAGCTTTTCAGGAGTTGAAGCGTCGTTTTTCTTCTGGCCCTGTGTTGTGCCAACCAGATGTTTCGCTTCCGTTCCAGGTCGAGGTTGATGCTTCTGAAATTGGAGCAGGGGCTGTTTTGTCGCAGAGAAGTTCTGATTGCTCAGTGATGAAACCATGCGCCTTCTTTTCCAGGAAATTTTCGCCTGCTGAGCGAAATTATGATGTTGGCAATCGAGAGTTGCTAGCCATGAAGTGGGCATTCGAGGAGTGGCGTCATTGGCTTGAAGGAGCTAAGCATCGCGTGGTGGTCTTGACTGATCACAAGAACTTGACTTATCTCGAGTCTGCCAAACGGTTGAATCCTAGACAGGCTCATTGGTCGCTGTTTTTCTCCCGTTTTGACTTTGTGGTTTCGTACCTTCCGGGCTCTAAAAATGTGAAGGCGGATGCCCTGTCTAGGAGTTTTGTGCCCGATTCTCCGGGTTTGCCTGAGCCGGCGGGTGTTCTCAAAGAGGGGGTAATTTTGTCTGCCATCTCCCCTGATTTGCGGCGGGTCCTGCAAAAATTTCAGGCTAATAGACCTGACCGTTGCCCAGCGGAGAAACTGTTTGTCCCTGATAGGTGGACGAATAAAGTTATCTCTGAGGTTCATTGTTCGGTGTTGGCTGGTCATCCTGGAATCTTTGGTACCAGAGATTTGGTGGCTAGATCCTTTTGGTGGCCGTCTCTGTCGCGGGATGTGCGTTCTTTCGTGCAGTCCTGTGGGATTTGTGCTCGGGCTAAGCCCTGCTGTTCTCGTGCCAGTGGGTTGCTTTTGCCCTTGCCGGTCCCGAAGAGGCCTTGGACACATAGCTCTATGGATTTTATTTCGGATCTCCCCGTCTCTCAAAGAATGTCTGTCATTTGGGTGGTTTGTGATCGCTTCTCTAAGATGGTCCATTTGGTGCCCTTGTCTAAATTGCCTTCCTCCTCTGATTTGGTGCCATTGTTTTTCCTGCATGTGGTTCGTTTACATGGCATTCCAGAGAACATCGTTTCTGACAGAGGTTCCCAGTTTGTTTCGAGGTTTTGGCGAGCCTTTTGTGCTAGGATGGGCATTGATTTGTCTTTTTCCTCGGCTTTCCATCCTCAGACAAAAGGCCAGACTGAACGAACCAATCAGACCTTGGAAACATATCTGAGATGTTTTGTTTCTGCTGATCAGGATGATTGGGTGTCCTTTTTGCCTTTGGCTGAGTTCGCCCTTAATAATCGGGCCAGCTCGGCTACTTTGGTTTCGCCGTTTTTCTGCAATTCTGGGTTCCACCCTCGTTTCTCTTCAGGGCAGGTTGAGTCTTCGGACTGTCCTGGTGTGGATACTTTGGTGGATAGGTTGCAGCAGATTTGGACTCATGTAGTGGACAATTTGACTTTGTCCCAGGAGAAGGCTCAACGTTTCGCTAACCGCAGGCGCTGTGTGGGTCCCCGACTTCGTGTTGGGGATTTGGTTTGGTTGTCATCTCGTTATATTCCTATGAAGGTTTCCTCTCCTAAGTTTAAGCCTCGTTTCATTGGTCCATATAGGATTTCTGAGGTTCTTAATCCTGTGTCTTTTCGTTTGACTCTTCCAGCTTCTTTTTCCATCCATAAGGTCTTCCATAGGTCATTGTTGCGGAGATACGTGGCACTTGTGGTTCCATCTATTGATCCTCCTGCTCCGGTTTTGGTTGAAGGGGAGTTGGAGTATATAGTGGAGAAGATTTTGGATTCTCGTGTTTCGAGACGGAAACTCCAGTATCTGGTTAAGTGGAAAGGTTATGGTCAGGAAGATAATTCCTGGGTCTTTGCCTCTGATGTCCATGCTGCCGATCTGGTTCGTGCCTTTCATGTGGCTCATCCTGGTCGGCCTGGGGGCTCTGGTGAGGGTTCGGTGACCCCTCCTCAAGGGGGGGGTACTGTTGTGAATTCTGTGGCCAAGCTCCCTCCTGTGGTCGTGAGTGGTACTTCGGCTGGTTCTGTCTATGAGCTTCCTTTGGTGGATGAGAGTGGTACTGCGGCTTCTGAGTTTCCTTCCTCAGGTGATGAGGTTAAGTCGTTAGGTGCTGCTCTATTTAACTCCACCTAGTGCTTTGATCCTGGCCTCCAGTCAATGTTCTAGTATTGGTCTTGCTTTCTCCTGGATCGTTCCTGTGGCCTGTCTATCCTGCATAAGCTAAGTTTTGCTTGTGTTATTTTTGTTTGCTACTTTTTCTGTCCAGCTTGCTATATTGGTTTTTCTTGCTTGCTGCAAGCTCTGGGACGCATAGGGAGCACCCCCGTACCGTTAGTCGGTGCGGAGGGTCTTTTTGCCCCCTCTGCGTGGTTGTTTGTAGGGTTTTGTGTTGACCGCAAAGCAATCTTTCCTATCTTCGGTCTCTTCAGTAAGTTGGGCCTCACTTTGCTAAATCTATTTCATCTCTGCGTTTGTATTTTCATCTCAACTCACAGTCATTATATGTGGGGGGCTGCCTTTTCCTTTGGGGTATTTCTCTGAGGCAAGGTAGGCTTATTTTTCTTTCTAAGGGCTAGCTAGTTTCTCAGGCTGTGCTCGAGGCGCATAGGACTGGTCAGGAGCGCTCCACGGCTACCTCTAGTGTGGTTGGATAGGATTAGGGATTGCGGTCAGCAGAGTTCCCACGTCTCAGAGCTCGTCCTATGTTTTTGGTAATTGTCAGGTCACTTTGTGTGCTCTGAACTACAAGGTCCATTGTGGTTCTGAATTACCTGTTCATAACAGCGGTCAGTATTAAAATCCTTCCAAAAATATCACAGCAGAAAATACAAAAAAATCCACCATCTAACTAAAGATGTGGAGCGTATATCTGCAACTCCAGAGAATCCAACAAGACTGAGAAAACACTGACACAGTCTAAGCTGGACAAGAGAAAACAGATGAATAGCACAGAATATAAGCACACTGCATGTGTGCCACAGAAACAAAAACCAGAGACTTATCTTTGCTGAATTGGCAGCAAGGCAGGAGGAACCAGACAAAGATCCAAAACCTCCCAGAACCATGGACAACTGGCAAGGACTAATGAATCCTGCACACCTAAATACCTCAGTCAGAACTGCAATCAGCAGAAACACCTGACCAGGACTGCAACTCAGGGACAACTGCATTACCACCTACAACCACTGAAGGGAACCCAAAAGCAGAATTCACAACATGCGGCATAACGCAGTGTAACGTAGTCCGTTAACGCCATTACTTTCTATGGTGGACGCATCGCTAGCGCACGCCCACAATGGGCGTGCGCTAGCGATGTGCCGTCATTGAGTGACGGACCCGAGAAGCGGGCTGCAGCGTTTCCGGGTCCATCACTGCTAGCGCAGATGGAGCTAGCAGATAGTCCATCTGCGCTAGCGCTGTGCCAACGTCGGCACTTGCGTTAGCGCAGTCCGTTTAACGTGTGTGTTGAACGGACTGCACTAACGCAGTGTGAACTTAGCCTTAGGAAAAACATTTGTTTTTGTAAAGCTGCACTATGGGGTGCATTATATTACTATGGGGGCGCATTATACTAATATGGGGGTGGATTATACTACTATACATGACTATAGAATGCATTATACTATTATGTATGACTATGGGGGCAATATAATACAAATAATAATAATCATTTTATTTATATAGCACCAACATATTCCGCAGCGCTTTACAGTTTGCACACATTATCATCGCTGCCCCCGATGGGGCTCACAATCTAAATTCCCTATCTATATGTCTTTGGAATGTGGGAGGAAACCGGAGTGCCTGGAGGAAACCCATGCCAACACGGGGAGAACATACAAACTCCTTGCAGATGTTGACCTTGGTGGGATTTGAACCCAGGACTCCAGCGCTTGCATGCTAGCCACTGAGCCACCATACTGACCTAATGTCTCTCCAAGGGCAGCACGGTGGCTCAGACATAAGGCAGAATGGGAGGACACATGGGGTCCTGAATTGAAGGACATGTGGGGTCCAGAATGAGGGATATTATTACTGGAGGAGCTAATTAAAGGATATTATTTTTAAGGATACTGTTTTCAGTGTGGCGGAGGATAAGTCCTGGTACTGTGCAGGGCGACACCGTCGCTTTTTTTCTTCATTTGGCATAGTGTAGAGGTTGGGGAAAAATTGGGCATCTGCTCTAGATAACTTATTTTCTCCAGAGACGAGTCCTGGCTGGAAGAAGTGATGGCGGTGTGCGCTGGATGAAGATGAAAAGCGAAGATGAAGGACTTCAACTAGAGACGTACATTGACACTATACACTGTATACTATATACAGAGGTCCTGTGTATAATGTCACTTGTATGTTCTCCCTGTGTTTGCGTGGGTTTCCTCTGGGTACTCTGTTTGCTCCTTGCACCTTCATGTACACCCGCCGCCCTAGAGGTATGTCCTCACCCCACTAAGTGGGAGAATATAAGGACTTTTAAACGCATCGCTTGGTGAGTGCCACTATTTCATTTCTTCATCTCTCTCTCTCTCTCTCTCTCTCTCTCTCCACAGAACAGACCAAAAGTTTGGAAACACCTTCTCATTTAAAGATTTTTCTGTATTTTCATGACTGAAAATTGTAAATTCACACTGAAGGCATCAAAACTATGAATTAACACATGTGGAATTATATACTTAACAAAAAGTGTGCAACAACTTAAAATATGTCTTATATTCTAGGTTCTTCAAAGTAGCCACCTTTTGCTTTGATGACTGCTTTGCATACTCTTGGCATTCTCTTGATCAAACTTTTGGTCCGCACTGTATATCTACCTATACTATGTATAGACATTTATTTTATCTATTCTATTCTAACCTGTCAGTGTGATTTTACTGTACACCGCACTGAATTACCGGCTTTTCTCTAGAACACCGGTGCGTATTTCTCGCAAGTCACACGCATAGTCCGTGTGTAATCCGTATTTTTCTCACCCCCATAGACTTTCATTGGTGTATTTTTGGAGGAATACCCTGACAATCGCAGCATGCTGCGATTTTCTCAGCCCGTAAAAAACGGCTGAGAAATATACGGCTGATGGGAGCTGCCCCATAGAGAAACATTGGTCCATGTGCAATGCGTTGATTTTGCGCCTCTCCCTCCTCCGTATCCCTCTCTAGTGTGACGCCGGCCTTAGACTGAGACCTGATGGTGGGGCTAGAGCAAAAGGCTGACAGTCACGACCACCTGCAGTCACCAATGAGCGCATTCATTTTCAGTAATGTTGAAATTTTATTTGCATATTCGTAGTCTTATTTTCCCCTGCAGATCCACGTGGCTTTTGGCCACTATGGTAGTGCAGTGTGTGAACGTAGCCTAACTTGTCTTGTTCTGGTTTTTACATGAAACCCATGAGGGGGAAGTATATTAAGGCTTTCTTACCAGTTTTTTTGGCATCAAAAAGTTGCACATTTTTGCCACACACTACTTCTTTGCAAAAAACAAGCAACCTCCCCAATTTTAAAAAATGGGTCTAATTGGGGCGTTATTAGCTATGCAAATAAGATTCAAACCATACAAAGTCACACAAAAAGCTGCAATTTTACTCTAGTAAGGGGCGACAAAAAATGGAGAGAATCATTTCTAGGCTAGAGTGTTATATGTATGTATATGCAAAATTTATCAAGGTGCAACATTTCGATAAGTTTAGCGCAAATAATGGCAACACAGCCACAAGGACACAGACTTCAAGAACTTGTCTCATTAGAACTCCCTCCCTTTGTGTTTGGCCATGGGCCCTGTTTTTGCAGATCATCACACTGGATAAAAATAATAGGAGTCTGAATTCGCAAAACTAAGACAATGTGTCCTTGCATCCTGCAGTGACCAGCAAGGGTCCTGAATATGCATATCACTAATATTTATGTATGATAAATTATTCGACACCAGTAATAAATTATATCGGTGAATTTCTCAGAGAATATCGCTGACTTTAAAGGGAATTAAAGGTTCGAATAATTTTTTTATATGTTGTGATCACTTTAATCCTGTGCAGACTGATGGGGGTCCTGGCATTGTGCTCCGGCCGTGTAAGCTGCGCATTCACTTTAAGGTCTTTTCAACAATCTGCGGGGGTCTCATGACTCAGAGCCCCACCGATCTACATACAATTAAAATGGCCTGAAATATAAAAAGGTATCCAAAAGCTACTCTTTCACATCCAAACTCTCTGGCTCAGTTCTAGCTGGCTTACATTCCTGCCTAAGCTCCATGGATTGGTCATAACTGGAAACATTTGTTCTTTGAGTTCAGGAGAGTAAATTGAAAGCAGAGGCACAGACGCATCCCCGGTATACTATGTGTGGGAGTACTCAAGGAAACCATACTGAGAAAATGTCGTATCGATAACTTAGCACACAATGCTCAACACTCCTGCAAGGATTCTATTCCAGGGCCTAATTTTTGCAGGACAGTAACTTACCCAAGTCCTAAATAAAAATAATGCAAAAAAAAAAATCAGCAGATATAGATTTAATCGGCAGGTTAATAGCATTCTGAAGCCATTTAGCCACTGCACTCAAAGCCTGGCTGTCTGGAGGAAATGAACTTTATTCCTCCAGGCAACCTCTGACTTTCAGCCATAGAGGCGTGGTTAGCGCGGCTTCCGTCACTGTTCAGTACATAGTGAGCTATAACCATGCGCAAGCACTGACAGCCATCACTCCACTGATGCAATGCTGAGCCAACTATCAGTCAGTGCCAGGGCGTTATACTGAGAAAACAAAAAGTGCAGTAGGCACAAACCACAAATAAGTTAAAAACTATTTATTAAAGAAAAACATAAAACATAATTACCATCAGTATACAAATATGTCAACATAAAGTGCAAAAATGGTGGAGGGCAAAGGGTAGATCCAGCAGGTAAAGCAACACTCAATGTGCTGTGTACTTACAGTGCTTTACAAAAGTATTCGACCCCCTGGAACTTTTCAACCTTTTCCCACATATCATGCTTCAAACACAAAGATACCAAATGTAAATTTTTGGTAAAGAATCAACAACAAGTGGAACACAATTGTGAAGTTGAGCGAAATGTATTGGTTATTTTAAATTTTTGTGGAAATTCAAAAACTGAAAAGTGGGGAGTGCAATATTATTCGGCCCCTTTACTTTCAGTGCAGCAAACTCACTCCAGAAGTTCATTGTGGATCTCTGAATGATCCAATGTTGTCCTAAATGCCTAATGATGATAAATATAATCCACCTGTGTGTAATCAAGTCTCCATATAACTGCACCTGCTCTGTGATAGTCTCAGGGTTCTGTTTGAAGCAGAGAGAGCATCATGAAGACCAAGGAACACAACAGGCAGGTCCGTGATACTGTTGTGGAGAAGCTTAAAGCCGGATTTGGATACAAAATGATTTCCAAAAACTTTAAACATCCCAATGAGCACTGTGCAAGCGATCATATTGAAATGGAAGGAGTATCATACCACTGCAATCTACCAAGACCCGGCCGTCCCTCTAAACTTTCATCTCAAACAAGGAGAAGACTGATCAGAGATGCAGCCAAGAGGCCCATGATCACTCTGGATGAACTGCAGAGATCTACAGCTGAGGGGGGGACAGTCTGTCCATAGGACAACAATCTGTCGTACACTGCACAAATCTGGCTTTTATGGAAGAGTGGCAAGAAGAAAGCCATTTCTCAAAGATATCCATAAAAAGTGTTGTTTAAAGTTTACAACAAGACACCTGGGAGACACACCAAACATGTGGAAGAAGGTGCTCTGGTCAGATGAAACCAAAATCGAACTTTTTGGCAACAATGCCAAACGATATGTTTGGCGTAAAGGCAACACAGCTCATCACCCTGAACACACCATCCCCACTGTCAAACATGGTGGTGGCAGTATCATGGTTTGGGCCTGCTTTTCTTCAGCAGGAACAGGGAAGGTGGTTAAAATTGATGGGAAGTTGGATGGAGCCAAATGCAGGACCATTCTTGAAGAAAACCTGTTGGAGTCTGCAAAAGACCTGAGACTGGGACGTGCTCCCACCACGCCGGTGTTCTGACACCAGCATGTCTCAAGGACATGCACATATATTTCCTAGGACTTGGGCTTGCTGGTGACTTTTACATCGTTATGCTCGGGATCTCTTGTTTGAATATAGTTATATACTCCTTTTTTAGCTATTCTTACTCTTATGGGCTACCTTTACGGGCATATTATATATTACCTTGTATTATGATTCTTTCACGTAGGTTTGCCCACTTGTGACTCTCTTTATATATTTTCCACCAATGAGCATATCCCGGCGTGTTGGTGTAGTCAGGAGGCCTGGATTCTCTGTGTCTTTCCCCAGCAGTTAGTTAACATCTTCTATGCTGGTGTGGTTCTTCCTGTTTTCTCCAATCATTTTTTTGTCCATGTGTATTTATTGTTGCTCTGTGTATTTGACATTTCTAATAAAATTGTTTTTGATACCTCTACTGCTTGGTTGTGGAATTGGGGCATATTTATGATTCTGATAGGTTTTGTATTTTCTCTACCTTATTATATCCCACAACCCAGTGTGTTTCTATAGGTTTATATGTTGTGGCTTAGAGGTATGCCCTCTGCTGGCCGAGAGGGCTCTTTTGGTTTAGAAGGAATATGAGAAGCTGGAGAAATACCAGGGCCTCAACTGGAGAAGATGTGGAAGGTGAAGACAACAGTGATTCCAGTGGTGATAGGAGCACTTGGAGCAGTGACCCCTAAGGGTATGTGTCCACGTTCAGGATGGCTGGCGGTTTGGACGGAGCGGCAAACTCGCTTCGCCCAAAGCTCCGCCCCCTTCTGGGGACGCAATGATGCCGGATGTGTTCATTGCACACATCCAGTATCATCGCACCCCACACATAGGGCCCTGTGTTATACCTTGCAGCAGCGCAGCAAGGTAAACGGACATGCTGCGATCTAAAAAGACGCGCCGCATGTCCAGAATCCCAGGGCCGCCGGATGCGTGTTACCACGCATAGTGGAGACGGGATTTCATTAAATCCCCTCCACTATGCTGTAACATCTGGACGCTGCGTGTTTGACGCTGCGTCTCTATGCAGCGTCAAACACGCAGCGTTTCCTGAATGTGGAAACATACCCTAAGTTGGAAGAATGGCTACAACAGATCCCAGGAGCAACATCTGAGCTCTCTGTCCAGAAAAGCGCAATGCTGGGAACAGCTGAGGGTAAGCAATACTGTACATGACCTATTTATTTCTTCTCCACTCTACACTTATGATTATTGTGCCATTCAATACATGTGTCTCCCAGGTGTCTTGTTGCAAACTTTAAACAACACTTTTTATGGATATATTTGAGAAATGGCTTTCTTCTTGCCACTCTTCCATAAAAGCCAGATTTGTGCAGTGTACAACAGATTGTTGTCCTATGGACAGACTGTCCCACCTCAGCTGTAGATCTCTGCAGTTCATCCAGAGTGATCCTGGGCCTCTTGGCTGCATCTCTGATCAGTCTTCTCCTTGTTTGAGATAAAAGTCTAGAGGGATGGCCGGGTCTTGGTAGATTGCAGTGGTATGATACTCCTTCCATTTCAATATGATCGCTTGCACAGTGCTTATTGGGATGTTTAAAGTTTTTGGAAATCATTTTGTATCCAAATCTGGCTTTAAACTTCTCCACAACAGTATCACGGACCTGCCTGTTGTGTTCCTTAGTCTTCATGATGCTCTTTCTGCTTCAAACAGAACCCTGAGACTATCACAGAGCAGGTGCAGTTATATGGAGACTTGATTACACACAGGTGGATTATATTTATCATCATTAGGCATTTAGGACAACATTGGAGATGTTTTTAGCCAGGGGGGGGGCAATAACCGTGGACCCTCTCAAGGCTATTAATATCTGCCCTCAGTCACTGGCTTTACCACTCTGGCGGAGAAAATTGTGCGGGAGCCCGCGCCAATTTTTTCCGTGATTTAACCCTTAAATTTAATAGCTAGAGCGCCCAAATTTTGCACATACACACTACTAACATTGGTAGTGTGGAATATGCAAAAAAAAGGGATATGAGATGGTTTACTGTATGTAAACCAGGTCTCATATCATGTCGGGTTTGTGAAGGAGATCGCAAAAGCCGGCAATTGAATTACCGGCTTTTCTGCTATCTAGCGCTGCATTAAATATAAATATATAGGTGTCTCCCTGACATTATATATATATATATATACCGTACACATATTCTATGTGTATATATCTACTCTAATCTAACCTGTCAGTGTGATTTTACTGTACACCGCGCTGAATTACCGGCTTTTCAATGGACACCGGTGCGTTAAAATCGGACAGCACTCGCATGGTGCGAGTGCTGTGCATTTTTTTTGTTGCACCCATTGACTTGCATTGGCGAGTCTCGACCGAGAATCGCAGCAATACGCAGCATGCTGCGATTTTTTTCTCAGTCCGATTTCGTATGAGAAAAAAAAAAAAAAATCGCAAATGAAAAAGACACCTATTGACTAACATTGGTCCGAGTGAAATCCGATTTTTTATCAGATTGCACTCGTCCGTTTTCTTCACAAGTGGAAAGGAGCCCTTACACAGGTCAGTGAATGCTTGCCTGTGCAGGTGATGCAATTATCACCTGTGCAATACTAAGGAAATCCAAGTATGGATGAAGCCTAGTGTTAAGTCTCAGACACCCCAAGTGACAGAAATAGCTGCCATCTGTCATTTGTTTCCTTCATACAAGCTACAACCATACAATTACGTCATAGCTTTGCTGTAAAATAACCATTTTAATTTCTCCAGAGATTTTTAGGATTTCGACTTGGCATTTACCAATGGAAAATGTCATATTAAATCCAGACAGTAAAGCCACATGTTTTAATAAATGACAGAAATATATCTTATACCCTTTTATTTCTGGCTCACATATTCCAGACTCTCCTTCTGGGCAAATCAAATATGGAGCTGCAAAATGTCATTTAAAGGGAACCTGTCACCTGAATTTGGCGGGACTGGTTTTGGGTCATATGGGCGGAGTTTTTGGGTGTTTGATTCACCCTTTCCTTACCCGCTGGCTGCATGCTGGCTGCAATATTGGATTGAAGTTCATTTTCTGTCCTCCATAGTACACGCCTGCACAAGGCAAGATTGCTTTGCGCAGGCGTGTACTATGGAGGACAGAGAATGAACTTCAATCCAATATTGCAGCCAGCATGCAGCCAGCGGGTAAGGAAAGGGTGAATCAAACACCCAAAAACTCCGCCCATATGACCCAAAACCAGTCCCGCCAAATTCAGGTGACAGAGTCCCTTTAAGTAAATCTATGAAGTCAGTAATACTTGGGCATTTTCTCGGGGCGCAGTTTAACCATAGTTTCCACTACCTACTAAATTGTGTGCTGCTCCAGTGCTTCTGCTCCAGTGGTTGTTAAAAGGACCCGAAAAGATAAGTCCTCCATATTAGTAACCTGACCCTTAGTGGTCCAGTGACTGAATAGACAGGACATCATAATGGAGGGCGCGGTGGTGTTGGAGCAGCAGACAACCAGAGTGACAAGAAACACTAAGGCTATATTCACACTTTGCGGATTTCGCTGTGGATCCGCAGCGGATTTGACCGCTGCGGATCTGCAGCAGTTTCCCATGAGTTTACAGTCCAATGTAAACCTATGGGAAACAAAAAACGCAGTGCACATGCTGCGGAAAAAAACGCGCGGAAACGCTGCGGATTACATTCCGCAGCATGTCACTTCTTTTCTGCGGATTTTCACCTGCTCCAATAGAAAACTGCAGATGAAAATCCGCAGAAGAAACCGCAGTAAAAACCGCGATAAATCCGCAGTAAAAACCGCGACGGGTTTTCACTGCGGATTTTGGAATTCTGCTGCGGAAAAATCCGCAGTGGAATCTGCAAAGTGTGAACATAGCCTAATTGTTTTATTTTGTAGCAGAGCCATCCTCTTGGCGAAGATTGAAAAATTATGGAAAACATCTCTCAGTTGCCCACACATAGTATTTATCGCCTTCTAGTCTAATTTTCATCTTTGCGCTTTTGTTCTTTCCTCAACTTCTTCGCGAACCATAACTTTTATTATTTTTCCATTCGCATAGCTGTAAGACGGTTTGTTTTTTTGTTTTTCCGTTGATTGAGTTGGGTGGTGGCTTGTTTTGTGTGTGACAAGCTGATAGATTAATTGAAACCATTTTTTACGTGTTGATTTTTTAAAATTTGGATTTCATTTTAGAAAGGAGTACAGACCAAAAGACTGCATTTTAGGCAATTTGTTTTTTTTCTCATTAAGACATTTACCAAATAGGTTAATTGAATATTTTGATCGATCAGACTTTTATGAACTCAGCAATGTTTTTTTATTTATGTTTTTATTATTTTTAAAACTTTATTTTTTACTTGTTTTTTTTAGATTTCTTATGGGACTGGAACCTGCATTTGTCCTATTACCTATACTATATAATGCAATACCACAGTGTATATCGGCCTCCTATGAAGCTCAGCATATGAGTCTCCTACCTCACTATGCTCATGTTAGGGTATGTTTCCATGGTCAGGATTGCATTAGGATTTGCTCAGGATTTGACGCAGGTAAAATATGCACCAAATCTGCACCTGAGGTCACTGGCAGGTCACCTGTGTTTTTGATGCATTTTTACATGCGTTTTTTTTGTGTTTTTGTAAGCTAAATATATACAAGAAAATTGTGATCGCATTTCTTGTCCAACCTCTTCATTTACATACTCCATTGAAGAATAATGTATAGACACACAGATAGATATATCTATCTATCGTATCCATCTATCGATATATCTATTATCTATTGATATATCTATAAATATATCTATACATAGATATTTCTATAGATAGCTAGATAGATATATCGATAGATAATAGATTCGATAGATAATACCAAGCCCGATTTTTAGTAATAAACATAATAAAATGTTAATAGTTAGGCCGGGATCACACAGGCGAGAAACTCGGATGAGTCTCGCATCTTAATACCCGACACTGCCGTCGGCACTCGGGAGCAGAGCATGCGGTTGCATGAATTTCTATGCAGCCGCTCGCTCTGCTCCCGAGTGCAGGCAGCAGTGTCGGGTATTAAGATGCGAGACTCGTCCGAGTTTCTCACCTGTGTGATCCCGGCCTTAAATTAAGACACACACACGAAATCTGCATTAGGCCGGGGTCACACTTAGAAGAAACTCACACGATTTTCTCGCCTCAATACTCGGCACTGCCGCCGGTACTCAGGATCAGAGTGTGCGGCTGCATGCCTTTCTATGCAGCTGAACACTCTGGTCCCGAGTGCCGGGGGCAGTGGCGGCTAGTGAGGCGAGAGACTCGTGTGAGTTTCTCACAAGCGTGACCTCGGCCTTAAACGCAATATGCTTAATTTAAAAAAAAAAATTGAAAAAAAAAATGGCGTGGGCTCCCATGCAATTTAATGCACCAGAGAGGGAAAGCCAGCGACTGAGGGACCGATGTTTGTAGCCTGGGAAGGGGTTAATACCCATGGAGCTTCCCAGGCTATATCAGCCCACAGCTGTATATTTAGCCTTTATTGGCTATAAAAATAGAGGGATCCCCCCCAAAAAAAAAAATGACGTGGGGTCCCTCTATAATTTTTAGCCAGAAAGGCTACACAGACAGCTGCGGGCTGATATTCATAGCCTAGGAAGGGACCATGGATATTGGCACCCCTGGCTACAAATACCAGCTCCCAGCCACCCCAGAAATGGTGCATCTGTAAGATGCGCCAATTCCAGCACTTAGCCTCTCTCTTCCCACTACCCTGTAGTGGTGGCATATGGGGTTAATGTCAACTTTGTAAGGTGACATTAAGCCAGCTTAGTAATGGAGAGGCGTCAATAAGACACCTACCATTACTAATCCTATAGTTGTGAAAGGGTTAATAAAACGCACACATGCAGAATAAAGTATGTTAATGAAGTAAAACACCACACAGTTTTGATATCTTTATTGTATGTTTATTCCTGCGATGCCCTCGTTCTCCTGGAAAATAATAAACCTACAGTTTACTCCCTATATCTGACATAGTCCATTTAATTACGAGTGTCCCACGACGAGTCCAGCTCTGCTACAGCTGGATGCCTGACATCCAGACATAGTAGAGCTTGTAGATGACCGCCGGAGATAACTCTCCAGCGATCCCCTACACTGCAGTGCTCTCACGATCAGCTGACCGTGAGAACCAGACTAGTGACCAGAGATAACCCCCGGTCACGTGCACGGCAAATCTCGCACTAAACTAAGTTATCGCGAGAACTGCAGTGGACACGGACTTCCGGCGGTGGGACGGGTATGCCCGCATGTAAATTAGTAGACATGCGTAGTAATTTACGCAGTTACTACGCATGTGACTAATCTTTAGATGCGGTTTTACCGCATCTAATGATAGTCTATAGTTAATTTACGGTGCGGTGACGGAGCGTCGCCGCATTGTAAACAGACAAGCTGCGTTCTGAAAAGACATGCCGCATGTCCGTTTACGCGGATCTGACGCAGGCGTCTTTTAACGCATAGTGGAGATGGGATTTCATTAAATCCCCTCCACTATGCTGTAACACCTGGACGCTGCGTGTTTGACGCTGTGGCTCTACACAGCATCAAACACGCAGTGTTTCCTGACCGTAGAAACGCACCCTTAATCCCTGGTCTGTCCCCTCCCCCACCAAATGGAGCCTGGGACAGAAATGTAATGTGAACAAAACAACACGGGGATAATAGGAAACCTCTATTATACAAAAGCACCAACCAACAATAGGAAGGAGGATAGGGACAGGGAGGAATAAACTAAATGGGAACAGGGATCAGGAGATAAACACACACCTACTACTTAACACCTTCACAACAACTTCTCTCCAAAACACTTATCTTAACCACACTGTATAGGAAGATAATTCTTCAACAGCAACAACAAACTCCTATTCAGCACAGCATCTCCTAAGATCAAAGAAGCAAATCTTTCACTGGCAAGACAGAGAGGGTCTGGCCAGGTCTTATAGGAACAGTTAAAGACCAGATCAGAAGCAGCTGAAATGGAGCTGCAATTTCTGACCAGCATAGAAAGGGTCGTTAACCTCTTCAGCACCATCTTCCACTCCAGATCTCCCAGGATGGGGTGACACACTCATGACACTGGTGTGGACAGGGTTTGGTTTCTCAGCTCTGCTTAATGCTAAATCTATACGTCTGTGTCAGAACTGCTGCACCCAGTAAACTAAGTGATACATTGTTGGATTCACCTTCTATTTGTCTACACTATGCTGCTCTCAGAAGAGGTAGCAAAAACCTGCTGACATATTCCCTTTAGGCCGGTTTCACACGTCAGTGGCTCCGGTACGTGAGGTGACAGTTTCCTCACGTACCGGAGACACTGACTCACGTAGACACATTAAAATCAATGTGTCTCTGCACATGTCAGCATTTGGAAAACACGGAGACATGTCAGTGTTTGTGGGAACGCACGGATCACACGGACCCATTAAAGTCAATGGGTCCGTGTAAAACACATACCGACGTACCGCACACGGATGCTGTCCGTGTGCAGCCGTGTGCCGTGCAGGAGACAGCGCTACTGTAAACGCTGTCCCCCCAGCTTGTGGTGCTGAAGCCCCATTCATTTCTTCTCTCCAGCAGCGTTCGCTGGAGAGAAGGAATGAAAAATCATTTTTTTAAAATTTTTTTTGTTTTTAAAATAAAGTTCCCGGTAATCTCCCCCCTCCCACCCCCTGTGCGCCCGCCCGCTGGCATTAAAATACTTACCCAGCTCCCTCGGCGCTTCCATCCTCTCAGAATCACAGCTCTTCCTGTATGATCGGTCACGTGGTGCCGTACATTACAGTGATGAATATGCGGCTCCACCTCCCATAGGGGTGGAGCCGCATATTCATCACTGTAATAAGCGGCACCACGTGACCGCTCATACAGGAGAAGCTGCCAGCGCTGAGAGGAGAGAGGAGACATTGCGGGAGCTAGGTGAGTATTTCTATGCAAGGGGTCGGGCGGCGCACGGGGGAAGGGAGGCGGGAGCTCACCAGCAAACTTTATTTTTAACAAAAAATAACAAAAACTTGATCTTTCATCTCTTCTCTCCTGCGGGGGAGAAGAGATGAATGCCGGCTTCAGCACCATGCAGGGGGGGACAGCGCTTAGTGTAGCGCTGTCTCTCCTGCACGGTCCGTGTGGTCCTCAGGCCACACATGGACGGCACACGGATGCTGCACGTGTGCCACACTGATGTGTTACATGAGCACACGGACACGGATAATTCCGGTACCGATTTTTCCGGTACCGGAATTATCTGGACGTGTGGGACAGGCCTTAAAGGAATTGTACAAGTTTGGAAGTTTTTCCCTTATCTATGACATAGTGGATAATTTCTCACGGCTGGGGGTCCTACATGTGGTTCTCTCACTTATCTTTTGAATGGGGCTCTGAAGAGCTTGGTCTGAATGGAGCATAGGTCAATCTCATGTAACTCGGCTCTATCCATTCTTTACCAGACTGCTGTGAAAAGCACTGAGTCTGCAAAAAGCACAAACATGTGAACAGCACCATGACATGGATCATAATGATTACATTTGTGTACATGGGTTTAGAATAAATATAATGTTTTACTTTTTTGAAATGGAAGTGCTGCCATTCTTCATTCTAGATATTTTATTTTTTATTGTTGCCCCCAAATGTTTTTGATTAGTGCTGCTTTATACCCCCTTTTTGGAGGTATTTGACATAGATAAACAAAATCAGAAACATGGAAGCAGCACTTCAAAGTTATATTATGAAAAAATGGATTTGCTCCCATTTTTTGGGGGAGGTTTTGCATGGAAAACATTTTGGCAACAACCTTAGGAACTTTTCACTCATCTTTGCATGGAAAAGTGCTGCTTTTCCTTTTCTGTTTCTACAGTAGATAAATATAGATGCATAAAACCCAGGGACGGGAGGCAATGCTCTTTTTGTAAAAAAAAAATGGACTCCTTTATTCACCACTACATTATGGGTGAATAACGGAGTCCTTTTTCTTTCATGGTTTTTGGAGAGCTGCCTCTTCCTGTTCAGGGGATTGGATAGGTAGATAATAGATAGATAATAGATAAATCAATTGATCGCCCCTAATAGACAAATCACAGTCTCCATGTACTCACAGGGCAAGGACCTCTCGGATGAACAGCCGGTGGCTTTCCGTGTCGCTCACTCATGTAGTTGGTGATATCCTCAGAAGATCACATTGTCTGACATTCTCAGCCTGCCTTGGGTACAGTCTCGTCTGCTCAGATCCTCTCCGCTTCCCTTCAGTCTGAACGTTTTCATTTGCTTTTGCCAAACATATTTTTCTAATGTTGTAATTGGCTTTGAGCTCTTTGCTTGTTACGTCACAAAGGAAATCAGCCTTCTAAACAGATGGTTGGGGAGTATGCGGACCCCTCCATACTACACAGCAGATATACATCCCGGCACTATGTAACAGATCCAGGAGTCTACATTCGCTTTACCCATAGCTTTCCAATCATTTACATTTTTATGATATAAGGTAGTTACTTAGGAATAACTTGAGCTCAAGTTTTTGGAGTATTTTTATTAAATATTTTCTACAAACTTTACATAAATCAATGGAATGAATGTAAGAAACTTTTGTAATAAATATTACAAGAAAAATCTGCTATTTTCCCAACTTACGAGTCTCTTCTACTTAGCTTCTAGTCGAATTCAACATTCACACAATCTGTATTTGGTCCGTTTCTTACATCAGTACTTATAAGCCGAAACCCGGAGTGGGTGAAAAAAAGCAGAATGCAGAAGTGGCTTACAAA
Source organism: Ranitomeya imitator (assembly GCF_032444005.1). NCBI lineage: Eukaryota > Metazoa > Chordata > Amphibia > Anura > Dendrobatidae > Ranitomeya > Ranitomeya imitator. The sequence continues at coordinate 58,853,315 of NC_091285.1, forward strand.
TACTGATGTAAAATACTGACCACATACTGAACGTGTGAATGTGGCCTTAGGGTTAGACCACAGGCGCATATTGTATATAAAGTAGGTAATATGTATACCAGGGGTGTCAAACTGCATTCCTCGAGGGCTGCAAACAGGTCATGTTTTCAGGATTTCCTTAGCATTGCACAAGGTGCTGGAATCATTCTCTGCAGGTGATTAAATTATCACCTGTGCAATGCAAGGAAATCCTGAAAACATGACCTGTTTGCAGCCCTCGAGGAATGCAGTTTGACATCCCTGATGTATACTGATGTGTAATTGCAATCTTTACATTAAATTTTAGCATTCACATGCAGGACATAACTAAACTTCCCCAAATATCTGTAGGACAATCTTGCAATCTTTAAAGTGTCCTATTTGGGGTCATAAATCTATCTAATGCATAGGGAAGTTAAAAAACAAACAAAACAAAAGCAGCACTCCATTACTGTCGTTTAATAGCCCATTGAGGCTCAAGAGCATTTTGGTTCTGTTGAACTGGGCCGGGACGAGGGGTAGGTACCTGCCAAGGTGCACCTCCTGCCTACCCGATGGGGCACACTTTAAAAAAAATTCCTGAATGGTTGCAGCAGCCCAACACATTCCTGCAGCTGCAGAGGGGAGGGATAAGATGAAGGGAGGGGCTGTGCTGATGTGGAGAATTAAATGAGGTGCAGTGAAAATGGGAATAAAATGAGGGGCTGTGCTGATGGGTGGAGTAAAATGAGGTGCTGTGCTGATGGAGGTTAATAAAATGAGGGGAGGGGCTGTGCTGAGGGGGGATAAAGTGAGGGGAGGGGCTGTGCTGATGGGTGGAATAAAATAAGGTGCTGTGCAGATGGGGGAAAACAATGAGGTGCTGTGAAAATGGGGGAATAAAATGAGGGGCTGTGCAGATGGGGGAATAAAATGTGGGGCTGTGCAGATGGAATAAAATGAGGTGCTGTGAAAATGGGGAGAATAAAATGAGGGGCTGTGCAGATGCAGCGCCCCAGAGACCTGGTCGTTGCAGTATGGCGCTCTGCCGCTAAGGGGAGCAGCGGTAAGTCTTATGGCACTAAGGAGTTCTCCTGACCAGGTATCACCAGCACACATTACACTTCACACTCCGGCCACTAGGGGGAGAAAAAGGCTTTATTTATTGGGCCACTCCTCACACTGGTAAAACTAGGGGCCGAGGAGGAAGTTAGTCAGAAGCTGACTGGGTTGGATTCAGGCAACATCCCGTGGCAGGGGGTGTTGCGGGGAGAAGGCACAGGGGGGTCCCTGTCGGGCGTGGGAACCTGGCAGGTGCCTAGCAAACAGAATGTAACGGAACCGCGCCTGCACACCCTGCGGCGGTATCCTAAGAAAGAGACACGAAGGGAAGGATATTGTGGAACCGTGTAAATGAGATCAAGCACAAAGGAGAGCCAGTAAGAGTCGTGCCGAGAGAGAGAAAGGTAACATCTTACTGAGGCGCGTAGTCGGTGGCCGGAACACCGTAGGAATAGCTGACTTCAGGCCTTACTTCAAACTCCGCTGGACAGTCAGTCATAGGTTGGCTGTCTACCTTCTACACCTACGAAGACATAGGGTGCAACATTGGGAGAGGGGCGTCTCTAGGGTCCCGGAAGACCTCCAAGCCTTCCCGTCATACGGGTGGTGTCCTAGCCATACCATACCTGGGGGACGTTAGAAACTAGTAACATCTGGAACCAAAGAAAGAGAGAGAGCTGCAGAGAACGAACGAACGAGAACAGCAGTTGTGAGGACTATTCCGAATGCTCAGCAGGATAGGACTACAACACACAGGCGCTATTGGTAGGCAACGATTTCCATCTGTGAAGGAAACTCTGGAAGTGCCCATCGGACCGGCCGGTCTCTGAAAGCCCTGTTAAACGTACTCTGGATAGAGGATCCTGAAGCCTTCAGTAAAGAGGTAAAGAGACTGCAACCTTGTGTACTCGTTATTGACTGCACCTCACACTATCACCATCCACCTTACTGGGAAGCCCTGGGGACATACTTCACCTGTGGGAAGGTATACCATCCAGCTGCCATTCCATCACCCCAGTGGACCCCATAGCAGCGTCGGTCACCCTGACCGAACACCACAGGTGGCGTCACGAACCCCTGACAGACTGTTCCACTACTTTCATTGGACGCCCCTTAGCAGGGTTGCGGACCGGGTCTAGCCACCGTGACAGCCTCAGAACCGAACCAGAGAGGCCCGGTACCGAAACGCGTGACCCTGTGTCTGGGGGCGCTCCACAGATTGTTAAAAATCGTTATTGAGCAAAAATATCTAATCAAGACTTAACCAGGTGCGTTATTCTTAAAAGAAAAATGTCATGATTTTCTGAAGAAAGTATAGTGGTTTATTGAGTTATCCACCATCGCAGCAAAAACATAAAAGGTAGATGAAACAATTACAAACAGAGTGTCCATGTGTAGATATCAGCGCTTCTCCTGTTACTCATCTTTCCAGGGTCCTGAATGGTAGAAGTCATCTGTCTGTGTGAAAGTCTGAAGTCATCATGGCATGGAGTAGCTAACAGCTGTTGTTCCTCGTGTCTTGTCTCATGTCCATGGAGAATGATGGTGAAGGCAGGGAGGTGACCGTCCCACGTGACAAAAAGCCCCCCACCCCCTCCTAAGAGACGTTTATATATGGTTTCTACAGATCACGTGTCTTCTGTATATGGAGTTAACTTATACTCTGAGCTACATACACAGAAATAGCTTTTCATAGTGTCAGCAAGAAGCAATGTGCTCAGTACAGAATAAAAATAAGAATAATTAATATTTAACAATTCCCCCTTTTGAGGGTGACAGACATTGATTGGAACCCTCAAATTAAAATATTAATAAAATCTTCTTTCTTCTTTGGCAAAATGATGTAATAAATAATATTATTAATAATAATATTGTTATATGTTCTCAATAATATAATGATATGTAACTTCATGTTATGGTAATTCATGTTATGGTAATTCATGTTATGGTAAGCCGTGACTAATATTCATATAAAATATATATTATACTTCCCTATATCTACTTGAAGCATCTCAGGTGTGATGTCATCTGATGTCATCTGGTCTTCATCTTGGTTCTTCTTCTTGGTTCTTTCAAACAATCTTTAATATGTCTTTTGCAATAGATGATAGCATGTAGATATGTAGAGACTGTGTCATGTGTCAATCAAAGTCCATAAATTCAAATGTTGATAAGAAAACAAAGTTCATAGATGAAATGAAGCTTTAATATCTGTGCAGTGTCACCTTTAGAGACCTGGACTTACATTGGCTCGCCTTGGAAATCATCTGGAATCCTCATATCGTCCGCACTGGTCTTGGGACAGGTGTGACGTCTTTGGTCAGCACAGCAAGGGTTACATTGACTCTTCCTTGCCAAACATAGCACCATAACCAGTCCTTAGTGCACAGGACACATGTCAGGGTTATTACCTGACAATTACCTGAGTGTTCACCAGCTTTCATGGAAGTCTTATAGGTGATAGGAAACCACTGGAACGTGATAACACCGTTCATCTTTGATACTGTACTCAGTTGTCAGTGATGGATGCTGTAGTTGTGAATGGTGACATGAATTGTATTTGACACAGTCTATTATTACTCAGAAATCATAGCATTGTTACCTTGTGGAACTTCTGGATAACGGCTTTTCTTCTTGCAATTTTTAAGAATCAATTGAATTTAGAAAAATGTAAAATCTTTATTAACGTCTTTAGTATCTTGATTGAAGTCTTCATTCCCTATTCTATACCAAATCTGGTAATTTTCCTAACTTATAATATCACAGCGTACCATAGCAATCAATAATATCCATATAATTATTAAATGATATTAAAATGGAGTTTATATTTGGAAAAATAAAATAATAATAATAATAAATGATAGTATATTATTAACCATATTCTTCATGTGATTGGACATTTTTATGTCATAGGTGTAATTTCTTTTTGAACCCATAGATGTCAGTGTGTCTTTTATGTAACAAGTGCTGATATTTATTATTAAAACTTTATTAATTTATGTTCAGTAAACCAATAATATGTAAGTATGTATAGCCATGAACCAAAATAAGAATATATATATGAATGAATGAATGAGTGAAAGAATTGTTGTATTTAACTCAGAATTGAAATTTTCTTATATAATGAAACCATATGATCACTATATTTGATAAAGCAATATGCTTGTAGACATTACTCTATTAAATATTGATTTTTCCTTGATGAAAAATAAGAATGAAAAATAAAAATTGAAAGAAAAGTGGAAAAAAATGAAAAATAAAAATGAGAATAAAAAATAAAAATAAAAATAAGGCCTTTATATGTTGATGACAAATGCTGAGATTATGTCTCAGTAACACATTCCCTTAATATTTTCCCCATGTAGATGTTGTCATAACCTTGGATCACCAAAATATTGAAATTATGCAGCTTTGCATATAATACCCTTCATTAGAGGAAAAAATGATATTTATAATATTTATTGTTATTATACCCAATAATACCTTATTAATATTTCTTCTTTATTAAAATGTGTGAAGAAGAGGTATTGATGAAATGTGATGATGTGATCAGGATCAAAAACACATTTCCCCCTTAATATCAAAAAATATTATTTTGTGAAAAACTTAATTTGTAAAAAACCCAAGTGAAAAATAATTATTTTTATAACTGTCATATCAACTTGTGTCATATATTTGTTTGAAGATGTGTACTCATCTATGTAACCATAAAAAAACACTGAATATGAAAAAATTATAATTTGGAAAAATTATTCTAAATGTAGGTTTTCTAGAAAAATCATATTGATGTATTATTGTACTTATTAAATAATAATCACCAAAGAAATATATGTTGCATAATAATATTTAAATATATCTTAATATTCTAATAATTTAACTGAATGCTATTATTAAATTAAACACAAAGTTGTTGTTTTTTTCTTCTTCGACATACCATGAATCATGAGGCCTCTGTCAAACTGTGCATACACATTCCACATTCCACATACCACGCTCTGGTCACTCTTACATCACATCTCATGTCAAATTCACTCAGCAGCTGCTCATATGTTCTCTCACCTGTCACATGTGACTCACATAGACGTTCACAATACATTTCACATACATAGAATAAAAAACATGTATATTAACCCAAAATATTGTATCCTAATTATCAATCAATGCGCATTGTAATCTATTAAATTTAGTATTCTAATATTCCTTTGAATATTCCCCAAATATTATTTAACAGTATGTTTTAACCTATAGAAAGGACTCCTCCATTCACAAGAAACCCGAGTTGAATATTTCAACGCTATTTCGGTACAGGAATCCATTTGCATGTAAAGCTGAGGAAAATTCCTAAAACTAAAAAAACAAGGCTATATGATATTTCTTAACTCACAGCTGTCACGTCATGCACCATACAGTGGGAGGAAAAAAAAACATAATGTTACAGAAAAACATGTAGTACACACATTTTTAGGTTATTAGATATATTATTTATTTTTAAGTGTTAAATATATATATATATATATATCATGCAGTTAATATAGCTTCCTGTGTGAATAAGACATAAATTCATGAAACAGGTATTTTTTGTTCAATCCTCGCTCTGAAAGTAAAATTCTAAGGGAAAATGAAAGATAAAGGTTAATTTCATATTTATTTAAAAACAAAATAATTTAAATATCTTATACATATGTATATATTTAATAAATGTATTTAATTGTAATTCTAAATATTTTTTACTGGAGTAAATTTTAATTATTTCACTATACATATAAAAATACAGTTAATATAATCTCTATTTATACAAATATGCTACAGTATTTACTATATACTATATTAATATATATAACTGAAGAATTATATTGAATAAAATAATTACATATTAATAAATAATACATTGTATAACTCATCATATAATATAATTACATATTTAGCCAATTCCTATCCCAAAATGTAACTCTCTGTCGATTATCTGAAATGCTTTATTTAGTAAGGTCAGATTTAACCCTATGGACTCTTTGAAGAACTGCTGTGATAATGGAGTGTTCAGCTGAGCTCCCCCTGGGATACTCACCTGCTTCCGTCTGTCAGTTTCCGCCATCTTTAGAGACAGATCTGAGCCTTCAGATTTTAAATCTTTCAGAGAAATTTCTTTAATAGACTCCTGAATCTTTTCATACGGTTTGTAACAAATATGTAATTTTCTTCGTACTTCATAGATTTGATTTTGGATCAGATTTGAAGATTTTGATTTTGGCTTTTGATAAGATTGAATTCTGACTGGTTTCAAAAACTTAGTAAAATGTGTTTTCCTTTCAAGATTCTCGTGTTTTCTAGAAAAATCAAGGGATTGGGCGCATTCGTATAAAGAATTTTTCTGTGTAGCAATTGCACGAGATACAGGATTTAAGAATTTAAACTTGTTTACAAAACAATTTATCATGGATTGTTGATTCAAATTCGTACAGACCAATTTATAAATCCTTTCAAAAATGGCCATAAAAGTAAACGTACATTCTTCCCGGCCAATCTTCAATTTTAGAAGAATATCAAGATCTGGATAATTTTCTTTCAATCCACAGAAAATCAAAATTCTTAATCTTTCTACATCAGTCATCTTTTCGTGGAACTCATCAGTCTGCATTTTTAGTGAGAGTCTTCTGGAGAAGATTACCGGAAGCCAAATTTTAAACAAATTATTTCTCTGCACATTAGTCAAATCAAACTTATCAGCAAAACTCTCAAATATCTCTGAATTTCTGCACACATGGATTTTGTCATCATATGCAGGAATGATTTTGCATAATTTTAGCAGGATTTTCCTAGATTTAAGTTGGAGTTGGGCCTCTGAGTCGTCTATTTTTAGTGGCCCTTGTACATCTGTCCCTCGTAGATCATCTTTGTCAATTGTCATGACTCCTATACTTCCTCCATCTTGTTTTTCATCTTGTGTCACAAAGTCAATGTCACTTTGGGTGGTCATCGTCATTACAGATACGTGCGTCACATCTTTCTCACTCTTCTCATTACAGTCAATCTTGGGAACATCATTAGTTTCCTTAGAAATTCTTTCTACACTGTCTTTTTTGGACTTCTCTGTCACAAACTCGTTAAATACATAAACCATATGTAAAATATTTTTAAGTTGCTCTTTTTCTTTTTTCTTAGACATTAGCTTAGAATCTAAATTCAAATTCGCGGTTCTGCATTCTGCAAATAAATTAGACCAAAATATTTCTAAGCTAGATCCGTACAAACTTACAAATTCTATCTGACTTGATTTAGCATATGAATTTATCAAATCCATTTGTCTTACCTTGAAATCTCAGCTTGTAATCCCTTTGCTTTTACAACGCTGGGCTCCGGACTTCAGCACGGCTATTTTTAGCACATCTATCTTCAGCACTACCAGTGCTTGCTGTCAATCCGTCTGACACCTGTTAAAGTCTCCGTAATTCGTAGGTTCTTGTATGAGTTCTTTGTGACTTGAAGTTTTGAAGTGGAATTCCTGAATACTTGCACAATCTAGCGGAACTCTTCTGTCTTCCCCCGTGTGCAAGAAGAAGGAAATTCACGCAAAAATAGCACAAAAAATCAAAACTGGCTGGCTAGGCCAAATGTTAAAAATCGTTATTGAGCAAAAATATCTAATCAAGACTTAACCAGGTGCGTTATTCTTAAAAGAAAAATGTCATGATTTTCTGAAGAAAGTATAGTGGTTTATTGAGTTATCCACCATCGCAGCAAAAACATAAAAGGTAGATGAAACAATTACAAACAGAGTGTCCATGTGTAGATATCAGCGCTTCTCCTGTTACTCATCTTTCCAGGGTCCTGAATGGTAGAAGTCATCTGTCTGTGTGAAAGTCTGAAGTCATCATGGCATGGAGTAGCTAACAGCTGTTGTTCCTCGTGTCTTGTCTCATGTCCATGGAGAATGATGGTGAAGGCAGGGAGGTGACCGTCCCACGTGACAAAAAGCCCCCCACCCCCTCCTAAGAGACGTTTATATATGGTTTCTACAGATCACGTGTCTTCTGTATATGGAGTTAACTTATACTCTGAGCTACATACACAGAAATAGCTTTTCATAGTGTCAGCAAGAAGCAATGTGCTCAGTACAGAATAAAAATAAGAATAATTAATATTTAACACAGATAAAAGGGAATAAAATGAGGGGAGGGGCTGCGATGATGGGGGAATAAAATGAGTTGCTGTGAAAATGGGGGGAATAAAATGAGGGGTTGTGCTGATGGGGGAATAAAAGAGGTGCTGTGCTGATGGGGGAATAAAATGAGGTGCTGTGCAGATTGGGAATAAAATGAGGTGCTATGAAAATGGGGGGAATAAAATGAGGGACTTTGCTGATGGGGGAATAAAATAAAGGTGCTGTGCAAATGGGTGGAATAAAAGGAGGTGTTGTGAAAATGGGGGGGAATAAAATAAAGGTGCTGTGCAAATGGGTGGAATAAAATGAGGTGCTGTGAAAATGGGGGAGAATAAAATGAGGGGCTGTGCAGATAGGGGAATAAAATGAGGTGCTGTGCAGATGGGGGAATAAAATGAGGTGCTGTGAAAATGGGGGGGAATAAAATGAGGGGCTGTGCAGATAAAGGGGAATAAAATGAGGGGAGGGACTGCTGTTATGGACCTGGTGGTTAGGAGCACCCGGCACGACCTGATAGTTAAACTCACACAGGACAAGCTCTGGGATGTGGGAGCTCTGCTGACCGCAAGCCCTAATCCTATCACAACAACTAGAAATAGCCGTGGAGCGTTCCTGACTCTCCCTAGACGCCTCTTCACAGCCTAAGAGCTAGCTAGCCCTAGAGATAGAAAATAAAGCCTACCTTGCCTCAGAGAAATTCCCCAAAGGAAAAGGCAGCCCCCCACACATATTGACTGTGAGTAAAGATGAAAGTCACAAACGCAGAAATGAAACAGGTTTCAGCAAAGGGAGGCCAGACTTACTAAACAGACAGAGGATAGGAAAGGTATCTTTGCGGTCAGCACAAAAACTACAAAAGACCACGCAGAGTGTGCAAAAAGACCTCCGTACCGACTCACGGTGCGGAGGTGCCACTCTGCATCCCAGAGCTTCCAGCTAGCAAGACAAAATCATGATAATCAGCTGGACAAGGAAACAATGAACAAATAATAACTATCAGGAACTTAGCTTCTGCTGGAGAAGACAGGTCACCAGAAAGATCCAAGAGCGAACTGAACCAATGCAGGAACATTGACAGCTGGCATGTAGTAACGATCTGAGTGGAGTTAAATAGAGCAGCCAACCAAAGGATAAACCACGTCACCTGTGTAAGGAACCTCAGAAGCAGCAGCTTCACTTACAGCCACCAGAGGGAGTCCATGGACAGAACTCGCCAAAGTACCATTCACGACCACAGGAGGGAGTTCGACAACAGAATTCACAACAGTACCCCCCCCCTTGAGGAGGGGTCACCGAACCCTCACCAGAGCCCCCAGGCCGATCAGGATGAGCCAAATGAAAGGCACGAACTAGATCGGCAGCATGAACATCAGAGGCAAAAACCCAGAAATTATCTTCCTGACCATAACCCTTCCACTTGACCAGGTACTGGAGTTTCCGTCTCAATACACGAGAATCCAAAATCTTCTCCACCAAATACTCCAACTCCCCCTCGACCAACACCGGGGCAGGAGGATCAACGGAGGGAACCATAGGCGCCACGTATCTCCGCAACAACGACCTATGGAACACATTATGGATGGCAAAAGAAGCTGGAAGGTCCAAACGAAATGACACAGGATTAAGAACTTCAGAAATCTTATATGGCCCAATGAAACGAGGCTTAAACTTAGGAGAGGAAACCTTCATAGGAACATGACGAGATGACAACCAAACCAAATCCCCAACACGAAGTCGGGGACCAACACAGCGCCGGCGGTTAGCGAAACGTTGAGCCTTCTCCTGGGACAATGTCAAATTGTCCACCACATGAGTCCAAGTCTGCTGCAACCTGTCCACCACCGTATCCACACCAGGACAGTCCGAAGGCTCAACCTGCCCTGAAGAGAAACGAGGATGGAAACCAGAATTACAGAAAAAAAGGAGAAAATAAAGTAGCCGAGCTGGCCCGATTATTAAGGGCGAATTCAGCCAAAGGCAAGAAGGACACCCAATCATCCTGATCAGCAGAAACAAAGCATCTCATATATGTTTCCAAAGTCTGATTAGTTCGTTCGGTTTGGCCATTAGTCTGGGGATGGAAAGCCGAAGAAAAAGACAAATCAATGCCCATCTTAGCACAAAAGGACCGCCAAAACCTCGAAACAAACTGGGAACCTCTGTCCGAGACGATGTTCTCTGGAATGCCATGCAAACGAACCACATGCTGGAAAAACAATGGCACCAAATCAGATGAGGAAGGCAATTTAGACAAGGGTACCAAATGGACCATCTTAGAGAAGCGATCACAAACCACCCAAATGACCGACATCCTTTGAGAAACAGGGAGATGAGAAATAAAATCCATGGAAATATGCGTCCAGGGCCTCTTCGGGACCGGCAAGGGCAAAAGCAACCCACTGGCACGAGAACAGCAGGGCTTAGCCCGAGCACAAGTCCCACAGGACTGCACAAAAGAACGCACATCCCGTGACAAAAAAGGCCACCAAAAGGATCTAGCCACCAAATCTCTGGTACCAAAGATTCCAGGATGACCAGCCAACACCGAACAATGAACCTCAGAGATAACTCTACTAGTCCATCTATCAGGGACAAACAGTTTCTCCGTAGGACAACGGTCAGGTCTATCAGCCTGAAAGTTCTGCAGCACGCGCCGCAAATTAGGGGAGGTGGCAGACAAAATTACCCCCTCTTTAAGAATACCCGCCGGCTCCGGAACACCCGGAGAATCAGGCACAAAACTCCTTGACAGGGCATCAGCCTTCACATTCTTAGATCCCGGAAGGTATGAAACCACAACATCAAAACGGGAGAAAAAGAGCGACCATCGAGCCTGTCTAGGATTCAACCGTTTGGCAGACTCGAGATAAGTCAAATTCTTGTGATCCGTCAAGACCACCATGCGATGTTTAGCTCCTTCAAGCCAATGTCGCCACTCCTCAAATGCCCACTTCATGGCCAACAACTCTCGATTGCCAACATCATAATTGCGCTCAGCAGGCGAGAATTTTCTAGAAAAGAAGGCACATGGTTTCATCACCGAGCCATCAGAACTTCTTTGCGACAAAACAGCCCCTGCTCCAATCTCAGAAGCATCAACCTCGACCTGAAACGGGAGCGAAACATCTGGCTGGCACAACACAGGGGCAGAAGAAAAACGACGCTTCAACTCCTGAAAAGCCTCTACAGCCGCAGAAGACCAATTGACCACATCAGCACCTTTCTTGGTCAAATCAGTCAACGGTTTAGCAATACTAGAAAAATTAGCGATGAAGCGACGGTAAAAATTAGCAAAGCCCAGGAACTTCTGCAGGCTCTTCACAGATGTCGGCTGAGTCCAATCATAAATGGCCTGAACTTTAACAGGGTCCATCTCGATAGTAGAAGGGGAAAAAATGAAACCCAAAAATGAAACCTTCTGAACTCCAAAGAGACACTTTGACCCCTTCACAAACAAGGAATTCGCACGAAGGACCTGGAACACCATTCTGACCTGCTTCACATGAGACTCCCAATCATCCGAAAAGACCAAAATGTCATCCAAATATACAATCATGAATCTATCCAGGTACTCTCGGAAGATGTCATGCATAAAGGACTGAAACACAGATGGAGCATTAGAAAGCCCGAATGGCATAACCAGGTACTCAAAATGGCCCTCGGGCGTATTAAATGCTGTTTTCCATTCATCGCCCTGTTTAATTCGCACAAGATTATACGCCCCTCGAAGATCTATCTTGGTGAACCAACTTGCCCCCTTAATCTGAGCAAACAAATCAGACAGCAGCGGCAAAGGATACTGAAATTTGACTGTGATCTTATTAAGAAGGCGGTAATCAATACAAGGTCTCAAAGATCCATCCTTCTTGGCCACAAAAAAGAACCCAGCTCCCAATGGTGACGACGACGGGCGAATATGACCCTTCTCCAAGGATTCCTTTACATAACTCCGCATAGCGGCGTGCTCTGGCACAGATAAATTAAACAGTCGGCCCTTAGGAAACTTACTACCAGGAATCAAATTAATAGCACAATCGCAATCCCTATGAGGAGGTAAGGCACCGGATTTGGGCTCTTCAAATACATCCCGGTAATCTGATAAAAACTCAGGGACTTCAGAAGGAGTGGAAGGCGAAATTGACAACAATGGAACATCACCATGTACCCCCTGACAACCCCAGCCGGACACAGACATAGATTTCCAATCCAACACTGGATTATGGACCTGTAGCCATGGCAACCCCAAAACGACCACATCATGCAGATTATGCAACACCAAAAAGCGAATATCCTCCTGATGTGCAGGAGCCATGCACATGGTCAATTGAGTCCAGTACTGAGGCTTATTCTTGGCCAAAGGCGTAGCATCAATTCCTCTCAATGGAATAGGATACTGCAAGGGCTCCAAGAAAAAACCACAGCGCCTAGCAAACTCCAAGTCCATCAGATTCAGGGCAGCGCCTGAATCCACAAATGCCATAACAGAATAGGACGACAGAGAGCAAATCAGAGTAACGGACAAAAGAAATTTAGACTGTACCGTACCAATGGTGGCAGACCTAGCAAACCGCTTAGTGCGCTTAGAACAATCGGAGATAGCATGAGTGGATTCACCACAGTAAAAACACAGCCCATTCCGACGTCTGTGTTCTTGCCGTTCAGCTCTGGTCAAAGTCCTATCACATTACATAGGCTCAGGCCTATGCTCAGAGAATACCGCCAAATGGTGCACAGCTTTGCGCTCACGCAAGCGCCGATCGATCTGAATGGCCAAGGACATAGACTCATTCAGACCAGCAGGCGTGGGAAATCCCACCATGACATCCTTAAGGGCTTCAGAAAGACCCTTTCTGAAAATTGCCACCAGGGCACACTCATTCCACTGAGTAAGCACAGACCACTTTCTAAACTTCTGACAGTACACCTCCGCTTCATCCTGACCCTGACACAAAGCCAGCAAGATTTTCTCTGCCTGATCCACTGAATTTGGTTCATCATAAAGCAATCCAAGCGCCAGAAAAAACGCATCAACATCACGCAATGCAGGATCTCCTGGTGCAAGGGAAAATGCCCAGTCTTGAGGGTCACCACGCAACAAAGAAATAATGATTTTTACTTGTTGAACGGGGTCATCAGAGGAGCGGGGTTTCAAAGCTAGAAACAGTTTACAATTATTTTTTGAAATTCAAGAACTTAGATCTATCCCCAGAAAATAAGTCAGGAATAGGAATTCTAGGCTCTAACATAGGATTCTGAACCACAAAATCATGAATGTTTTGTACCCTTGCAGTGAGATGATCCACACAAGAGGACAGACCTTGAATGTCCATATCTACACCTGTGTCCTGAACCACCCAAAGGTTTAGGGGAAAAGAAAGACAAAACACAGTGCAAAGAAAAAAATAATGGTCTCAGAATTTCTCTTATCCCTCTATTGAGATGCATTAATACTTTGGGCCAGCTGTACTGTTATGGACCTGGTGGTTAGGAGCACCCGGCACGACCTGATAGTTAAACTCACAAAGGACAAGCTCTGGGATGTGGGAGCTCTGCTGACCGCAAGCCCTAATCCTATCACAACAACTAGAAATAGCCGTGGAGCGTTCCTGACTCTCCCTAGACGCCTCTTCACAGCCTAAAAGCTAGCTAGCCCTAGAGATAGAAAATAAAGCCTACCTTGCCTCAGAGAAATTTCTCAAAGGAAAAGGCAGCCCCCCACATATATTGACTGTGAGTAAAGATGAAAGTCACAAACGCAAAAATGAAACAGGTTTCAGCAAAGGGAGGCCAGACTTACTAAACAGACAGAGGATAGGAAAGGTATCTTTGCGGTCAGCACAAAAACTACAAAAGACCACGCAGAGTGTGCAAAAAGACCTCCGCACCGACTCACGGTGCGGAGGTGCCACTCTGCATCCCAGAGCTTCCAGCTAGCAAGACAAAATCATGATAACCAGCTGGACAAGGAAACAATGAACAAATAATAACTATCAGGAACTTAGCTTCTGCTGGAGAAGACAGGTCACCAGAAAGATCCAAGAGCGAACTGAACCAATGCAGGAACATTGACAGCTGGCATGGAGTAACGATCTGAGTGGAGTTAAATAGAGCAGCCAACCAAAGGATAAACCACGTCACCTGTGTAAGGTACCTCAGAAGCAGCAGCTTCACTCACAGCCACCAGAGGGAGTCCATGGACAGAACTCGCCGAAGTACCATTCACGACCACAGGAGGGAGTTCGACAACAGAATTTACAACAGACTGCGCTGATGGGGGAATAAAATGAGGTGCTGTGAAAATGGGAATAAAATGAGGGTCTGTGCTGATGGAGGGAATAAAATGAGGTGCTGTGAAAATGGGGGGAATAAAATGAGGGGCTGTGCTGATGGGGGGAATAAAAGAGGTGCTGTGCAGATGGGGGGAATAAAATGAGGGGCTGTGCTGATGGGGGAATAAAATGAGGGGCTGTGGTGATGGGGGAATAAAATGAGGTGCTGTGCAGATGGGGGGAATAAAATGAGGTGCTGTGAAAATGGGGGAATAAAATGAGTGACTTTGCTGATGGGGGAATAAAATAAAGGTGCTGTAAAAATGAGGGAATAAAATGAGGTGCTGTGAAAATGGGGGGAATAAAATGAGGGGCTACACAGATGAGGGAATAAAATGAGGTGCTGTGAAAATGGGGGGAATAAAATGAGGGGCTGTGCAGATGGGGGAATAAAATGAGGGGTTGTGCTGATGGGGCAATAAAATGAGGTGCTGTGCAGATGGGGGAATAAAATGAGATGCCATGCAGATGGGGGGAATAAAATGAGGTGCTGTGCAAATTAGGGAAATAAAATGAGGTGCTGTGGAAATGGGGGGAATAAAATGAGGGGCTGTGCTCATGGGGAATTAAATAAGGTGCTGTGCAAATGGGGGGAATAAAATGAGGTGCTGATGGGTGGAATAAAATGAGGGGCTGTGCAAATAGGGGGAATAAAATGAGGTGCTGTGCAAATTGGGGGAATAAAATGAGGGGCTGTGCTGATGGGGAATAAAATGAGGGGCTGTGCAGATGGGGGAATAAAATGAGGTGCTGTGAAAATGAGGGGAATAAAATGAGGGACTGTGCTGATGGGGGGAATAGAATTAAGTGATGTGCAAAAAAGGGGAATAAAATGAGGTGCTGTGAAAATGGGGGGAATAAAATGAATGGCTGTGCAGATGGGGGGAATAAAATGAGGTGCTGTGCATATGGGGGGAATAAAATGGGGTGCTGTGAAAATGGGGGGAATAAAATGAGGGACTGTGCTGATGGGGGCATAAAACGAGGTGCTCTGAAAATGTGGGGAATAAAATGAGGGGCTCCATAGATGGGGGGCATAAAATGAGGGCTGTGCAGATGGGGGAACAAAACGAGAGGCTGTGCTGGGGAAGGTGGTCCATGAAATGAGGGGTTGTGCAGGGACTGTGAAACGAGGGGCTGTGTATTTGGGCCATGAAATGGGCTGTGTTGGGACACAGCAAAGTATATGAGGAGATGTAGTGATGATATTGTATATGGGGCTGTGGAGGTCACTATACTTGGGGCTGTGAGGACCAGTCTGGATAGCGGATTGTGGTGAATATCATACTGTTTGTGGGCCATAATACTGTATGCGGTGCTGTGGGGTTCATCATAGAATACATGGGGGGGTCTTTGGTGGATATCATACTATATAGGGGGTCTGTGGTGATGACTATATTATATATTGGCGGC
Organism: Ranitomeya imitator; assembly: GCF_032444005.1. NCBI lineage: Eukaryota > Metazoa > Chordata > Amphibia > Anura > Dendrobatidae > Ranitomeya > Ranitomeya imitator. Next base: position 58,869,275 of record NC_091285.1, read on the forward strand.
TTGTTAATAATAATAATAATAATAATTTTATTTCTATAGCGCCGACATATTCCGCAGCACTTTACATTTTAGAGGGGACTTGTACAGACAATAGACATTACAGCATAACAATAAACACATAGATCAAAACAGATACCAAGAGGAATGAGGGCCCTGCTTGCAAGCTTACAATTTATGAGGAAAAAGGGGAGAGACGAGAGGTGGATGGTAACAATTAGTTTAGTTGTTCGGACCAGCCATAGTGTAATAATCGGGTGTTCATGTAGTGCTGCAAGGACCGGTTATCAGCCTAAGTATGTAACAGTACAGACACAGAGGGCTATTAATGCACAAATGCTTGTTGTGGATATCATACCGTATGGGCGGCTGTGGTGACAATCATACTAAGGCTGGAGTCACACTCAGCGTAAGACAATACGGTCCGTATATTACGGCCGTAATACGCTGAAAAGTCCCCAAAAAAGTGGTCCGTAGCTCCTCGGTAGGCAGGGTGTGTCAGCGTATTTTGCGCATGGCAATCCGTATGGCATCTGTACTGCGTGTTTTTCTCGCAGGCTTGCAAAACCAACACACGGCTATACAAGGGATCCATGTGTTTAAAAAAAAAAATTATATATATATATATATACTGTCTATATATATATATATATATATGTGTGTCATTAGACACATATATGTATATATTATTACTTCATACAGTGCTATACAGCTTTAAAGCCGGTAATTCAATTGCCGGCTTTTGCTTTCTACTTCCTAAACACGACATGATTTGTGACATGGTTTACATACAGTAAACCATGTCATATCACCTTTTTTTTTTTGCATATTCCACACTACTAATGTTAGTAGTGTGTATATGCAAAATTTGGCCGTTCTATCTACTAAATTAAAGGGTTAAATGGCGGAAAAAATTGGCGTGGGCTCCCGCGCAATTTTCTCCGCCAGAGTAGTAAAGCCAGTGACTGAGGGCAGATATTAATAGCCTGGAGAGGGTCCATGGTTATTGGCCCCCCCTGGCTAAAAACACCTGCCTCCAGCCACCCCAGAAAAGGCACATCTGGAAGATGCGCCTATTCTGGCACTTGGCCACTCTCTTCCCATTCCCGTGTAGCGGTGGGATATGGGGTAATGAAGGGTTAATGCCACCTTGCTATTGTAAGGTGACATTAAGCCAAATTAATAATGGAGAGGCGTCAATTATGACACCTATCCATTATTAATCCAATAGTAGTAAAGGGTTAAAAAAAACACAAACACATTATTAAAAATTATTTTAATGAAATAAACACAAAGGTTGTTGTAATATTTTATTCAACGCCCAATCCAATCTCTGAAGACCCTCGTTCTGTAACAACAAAAAAATAATAAACCAACAATATCCTTACCTTCCGAAGATCTGTAATGTCCAACGATGTAAATCCATCTGAAGGGGTTAAAATATTCTGCAGCCACGAGCGTTGCTAATGCAACGTTCTTCGTGGCTGCAAAACCCCGGGGAATGAAGGTAAAGTAGGTCAATGACCTATATTTACCTTCATTTGCGGTGAGGCGCCCTCTGCTGGTTGTCCTTAGATCGTGGGAACTTTCCTAGAAAGAGGTGCCCTCTGCTGGTTGTCCTCATATGAACTCGAGCCAGGGAGCTTTCTAGAAAAGTTCCCACGATCTAGGGACAACCAGCAGAGGGCGCCTCACCGCAAATGAAGGTAAATATAGGTCATTGACCTACTTTACCTTCATTCCCCGGGGTTTTGCAGCCACGAACAACATTGCATTAGCAAAGCTCGTGGCTGCAAAATATTTTAACCCCTTCAGATGGATTTACATCGTTGGACATTACAGATCTTCGGAAGGTAAGAATATTGTTGGTTTATTATTTTTTTTTGTTACAGAACGAGGGTCTTCAGTGACTGGATTGGGCGTTGAATAAAATATTACAACAACCTTTGTGTTTATTTCATTAAAATAATTTTTAATAATGTGTTTGTGTATTTTTTAACCCTTTACTAGTATTGGATTAATAATGGATAGGTGTCATAATTGACGCCTCTCCATTATTAATTAGGCTTAATGTCACCTTACAATAGCAAGGTGGCATTAACCCTTCATTACCCCATATCCCACTGCTACACGGGAATGGGAAGAGAGTGGCCAAGTGCCAGAATAGGCGCATCTTCCAGATGTGCCTTTTCTGGGGTGGCTGGGGGCAGATGTTTTTAGCCAGGGGGGGGCCAATAACCGTGGACCCTCTCCAGGCTATTAATATCTGCCCTCAGTCACTGGCTTTACTCCTCTGGCGGAGAAAATTGCGCGGGAGCCCACGCCAATTTTTTCCGCCATTTAACCCTTTAATTTAGTAGATAGAACGGCCAAATTTTGCATATACACACTACTAACATTAGTAGTGTGGAATATGCAAAAAAATGGTGATATAAGATGGTTTACTGTATGTAAACCAGGTCTCATATCATGTCGGGTTTAGGAAGTAGATAGCAAAAGCCGGTAATTGAATTACCGGCTTTAAAGCTATCTAGTGCTGGATGAAGTAATAATATATATACATATATGTGTCTACTGACATATATATATATATATATATATATATATATATACCTATTCTATGTGTACACATTTATTCTACCTATTCTACTGGAAGCTGTCAGTGTGATTTTACTGTACACCGCAATGAATTACCGGCTTTTCTCTCTAACACCGCTGCGTATTTCTCACAAGTTACACTGTTGGTCCGTGTGTGATCCGTATTTTTCTGGCTTCCATAGACTTTCATTGGCGTATTTTTTGCGCAGTACGGTGACAAACGCAGCATGCTGCGATTTTCTACGGCCGTAGAAGCCAGTATAATACAGATCAGTAAAATACGGCAGATAGGAGCTGGGGCATAAAGAATAATTGGGACGTTTGTTTGGTGAGTTTTATGGACGTATTTTCTGCGCTCTTACATCCGTAAAACTCGCTAGTGTGACTCCAGCCTAAGTAGGGGGCAGGGGTGGACACAGACAACTTGGGGCCCCTGTGCAAGAAATGTATCTGGGACCCCCTCCTTTTATGGTGACCAAGCTACAGCTATACATATTTTTTACAGTCTCCTCTCAGTATATATATTGCCGCCCCTTATTACACAGTGCCCTCTCTTTATGTAAAATGGGTATGGAAAGTATTCAGGCCCCTTTAAATTTTTCAGTCTTTGTTTCTTTGCAACCATTTGGTAAATTCAAAAAAGTTCATTTTTTTCTCATTAATGTACACTCTGCACCCCATCATGACTGAAAAAAAATAGAAATGTGGAAATTTTTGCAAATTTATTAAAAAAGAAAAACTGAAATATCACATGGTCAATAGTATTCAGACCCTTTGCTCAGTATTGAGTAGAAGCACCTTTTGAGCTAGTACAGCCATGAGTCTTCTTGGGAATGATGCAACAAGTTTTTCACACCTGGATTTGGGGACACACTAGCAGTATTTGGTCAGTATTTTACCTCAGCATTTGTAAGCCAAAACCAGGAGTGGAACAAATAGAGGAAAAGTATAATAGAAACATATGCACCACTTCTGCATTTATCACCCACTCCTGGTTTTGGCTTACAAATACTGATGTAAAATACTGACCAAATACTGCTAGTGTGACGGCAGCCTGAGACTTTTTAGCAGAAAATGTTTTGCTACAATGCCGGAAAATTTGCACAAAAATTCCATGTGTGCATAAATCACTGCATAAATTGGGCCCCAGGAGCGGCATATCCCTATTGGGGCCTCAGGAGCTGCATATCCCTATTGGGGCCCCAGGAGCAGCATATCCCTATTGGGGCCTTCAGGAGCGGCATATCCCTATTGGGACCCCAGGAGCAGCATATCCCTATTGGGGCCTTCAGGAGCGGCATATCCCTATTAAGGCCCCAGGAGCGGCATATCTCTATTGGGGCCCCAGGAGCTGCATATCCCTATTGGGGCCCCGGGAGCGGCATATCCCTATTGGGGCCTTCAGGAGCCGCATATCCCTATTGGGGTCCCAGGAGCGGCATATCCCTATTGGGGCCCCAGGAGCCGCATATCCCTATTGGGGCCCCAGGAGCGGCATATCCCTATTGGGGCCTTCAGGATCGGCATATCCCTATTGGGGCCCCAGGAGCGGCATATCCCTATTGGGGCCCCAGGAGCGGCATATCCCTATTGGGGCCTTCAGGATCGGCATATCCCTATTGGTGGCCCCAGGAGCGGTATATCCTTATTGGGGCCCCAGGAGCGGCATATCCCTATTGGGGCCCCAGGAGCGGCATATTCCCATTGGGGACCCAGGAGCCGCATATCCCTATTGGGGCCCCAGGAGCGGCATATCTCTATTGGGGCCCCAGGAGCCACATATCCCTATTGGGGCCCCAGGAGCAGTATATCCGTATTGGGGCCTTCAGGAGCGGCATATCCCTATTGGGGCCTTCAGGAGCGGCATATCCCTATTGGGGCCCCAGGAGCCGCATATCCTTATTGGGGCCCCAGGAGCAGTATATCCGTATTGGGGCCTTCAGGAGCGGCATATCCCTATTGGGGCCTTCAGGAGCGGCATATCCCTATTGGGGCCCCAGGAGCGGCATATCCCTATTGGGGCCCCAGGAGCAGCATATCCGATTGGGGCCTTCAGGAGCGGCATATCCCTATTGGGGCCTTCAGGAGCGGCATATCCCTATTGGGGCCCCAGGAGCCGCATATCCTTATTGGGGCCCCAGGAGCAGTATATCCGTATTGGGGCCTTCAGGAGCGGCATATCCCTATTGGGGCCTTCAGGAGCGGCATATCCCTATTGGGGCCCCAGGAGCAGCATATCCGTATTGGAGCCTTCAGGAGCGGCATATCCCTATTGGGGCCTTCAGGAGCGGCATATCCCTATTGGGGCCCCAGGAGCGGCATATCCCTATTGGGGCCTTCAGGAGCGGCATATCCCTATTGGGGCCCCAGGAGCGGCATATCTCTATTGGGGCCCCAGGAGCTGCATATCCCTATTGGGGCCCCGGGAGCGGCATATCCCTATTGGGGCCTTCAGGAGCCGCATATCCCTATTGGGGTCCCAGGAGCGGCATATCCCTATTGGGGCCCCAGGAGCCGCATATCCCTATTGGGGCCTTCAGGAGCCGCATATCCCTATTGGGGCCCCAGGAGCGGCATATCCCTATTGGGGCCCCAGGAGCGGCATATCCCTATTGGGGCCTTCAGGAGCGGCATATCCCTATTGGGGCCTTCAGGATCGGCATATCCCTATTGGGGCCCCAGGAGCGATATATCCCTATTGGGGCCCCAGGAGTGGCATATCCCCATTGGGGCCCCAGGAGCGGCATATCCCCATTGGGGCCCCAGGAGCGGCATATCCCCATTGGGGCCCCAGGAGCCGCATATCCCTATTGGGGCCCCAGGAGCGGCATATCCCTATTGGGGCCCCAGGAGCAGCATATCCCTATTGGGACCCCAGGAGCCGCATATCCCTATTGGGGCCCCAGGAGCGGCATATCCCTATTGGGGCCCCAGGAGCAGCATATCTCTATTGGGACCCCAGGAGCCGCATATCCCTATTGGGGCCTTCAGGAGCGGCATATCCCTATTAAGGCCCCAGCAGCAGCATATCCCTATTGGGACCCCAGGAGCCGCATATCCCTATTGGGGCCCCAGGAGCGGCATATCCCTATTGGGGCCCCAGGAGCAGCATATCTCTATTGGGACCCCAGGAGCCGCATATCCCTATTGGGGCCTTCAGGAGCGGCATATCCCTATTGGGGCCCCAGGAGCAGCATATCTCTATTGGGGCCCCAGGAGCTGCATATCCCTATTGGGGCCCCAGGAGCAGCATATCCCTATTGGGGCCCCAGGAGCAGCATATCCCTATTGGGGCCCCAGGAGCAGCATATCCCTATTGGGGCCTTCAGGAGCGGCATATCCCTATTGGGGCCCCAGGAGCCGCATATCTCTATTGGGGCCCCAGGAGCTGCATATCCCTATTGGGGCCCCAGGAGCAGCATATCCCTATTGGGGCCCCAGGAGCAGCATATCTCTATTGGGGCCCCAGGAGCAGCATATCTCTATTGGGGCCCCAGGAGCTGCATATCCCTATTGGGACCCCAGGAGCCGCATATCCCTATTGGGGCCCCAGGAGCGGCATATCCCTATTGGGGCCCCAGGAGCGGCATATCTCTATTGGGGCCCCAGGAGCGGCATATCTCTATTGGGGCCCCAGGAGCTGCATATCCCTATTGGGGCCCCGGGAGCGGCATATCCCTATTGGGGCCTTCAGGAGCCGCATATCCCTATTGGGGTCCCAGGAGCGGCATATCCCTATTGGGGTCCCAGGAGCGGCATATCCCTATTGGGGCCTTCAGGAGCGGCATATCCCTATTGGGGCCCCAGGAGCAGCATATCTCTATTGAGGCCCCAGGAGCGGCATATCCCTATTGGGGCCCCAGGAGCCGCATATCTCTATTGGGGCCCCAGGAGCAGCATATCTCTATTGGGGCCCCAGGAGCAGCATATCTCTATTGGGGCCCCAGGAGCTGCATATCCCTATTGGGGCCCCAGGAGCTGCATATCCCTATTGGGGCCCCAGGAGCAGCATATCCCTATTGGGGCCCCAGGAGCCGCATATCTCTATTGGGGCCCCAGGAGCTGCATATCCCTATTGGGGCCCCAGGAGCCGCATATCCTTATTGGGGCCCCAGGAGCAGTATATCCGTATTGGGGCCTTCAGGAGCGGCATATCCCTATTGGGGCCTTCAGGAGCGGCATATCCCTATTGGGGCCCCAGGAGCGGCATATCCCTATTGGGGCCCCAGGAGCAGCATATCCGTATTGGGGCCTTCAGGAGCGGCATATCCCTATTGGGGCCTTCAGGAGCGGCATATCCCTATTGGGGCCCCAGGAGCTGCATATCCCTATTGGGGCCCCAGGAGCCGCATATCTCTATTGGGGCCCCAGGAGCCGCATATCTCTATTGGGGCCCCAGGAGCTGCATATCTCTATTGGGGCCCCAGGAGCTGCATATCCCTATTGGGGCCCCAGGAGCCGCATATCTCTATTGGGGCCCCAGGAGCTGCATATCCCTATTGGGGCCCCAGGAGCTGCATATCTCTATTGGGGCCCCAGGAGCTGCATATCCCTATTGGGGCCCCAGGAGCAGCATATCTCTATTGAGGCCCCAGGAGCGGCATATCCCTATTGGGGCCCCAGGAGCCGCATATCTCTATTGGGGCCCCAGGAGCAGCATATCTCTATTGGGGCCCCAGGAGCAGCATATCTCTATTGGGGCCCTAGGAGCTGCATATCCCTATTGGGGCCCCAGGAGCTGCATATCCCTATTGGGGCCCCAGGAGCCGCATATCTCTATTGGGGCCCCAGGAGCTGCATATCCCTATTGGGGCCCCAGGAGCAGCATATCTCTATTGGGGCCCCAGGAGCAGCATATCCCTATTGGGGCCCCAGGAGCAGCATATCCCTATTGGGGCCTTCAGGAGCGGCATATCCCTATTGGGGCCCCAGGAGCCGCATATCTCTATTGGGGCCCCAGGAGCTGCATATCCCTATTGGGGCCCCAGGAGCTGCATATCCCTATTGGGGCCCCAGGAGCAGCATATCCCTATTGGGGCCCCAGGAGCAGCATATCCCTATTGGGGCCCCAGGAGCGGCATATCCCTATTGGGGCCCCAGGAGCGGCATATCTCTATTGGGGCCCCAGGAGCTGCATATCCCTATTGGGGCCCCGGGAGCGGCATATCCCTATTGGGGCCTTCAGGAGCCGCATATCCCTATTGGGGTCCCAGGAGCGGCATATCCCTATTGGGGTCCCAGGAGCGGCATATCCCTATTGGGGCCTTCAGGAGCGGCATATCCCTATTGGGGCCACAGGAGCCGCATATCCTTATTGGGGCCCCAGGAGCAGTACATCCGTATTGGGGCCTTCAGGAGCGGCATATCCCTATTGGGGCCTTCAGGAGCGGCATATCCCTATTGGGGCCCCAGGAGCGGCATATCCCTATTGGGGCCCCAGGAGCAGCATATCCGTATTGGGGCCTTCAGGAGCGGCATATCCCTATTGGGGCCCCAGGAGCTGCATATCCCTATTGGGGCCCCAGGAGCTGCATATCCCTATTGGGGCCCCAGGAGCCGCATATCCCTATTGGGGCCCCAGGAGCAGCATATCTCTATTGGGGCCCCAGGAGCAGCATATCCCTACTGGGGCCCCAGGAGCCGCATATCTCTATTGGGGCCCCAGGAGCTGCATATCCCTATTGGGGCCCCAGGAGCTGCATATCCCTATTGGGGCCTTCAGGAGCAGCATATCTCTATTGGGGCCCCAGGAGCTGCATATCCCTATTGGGGCCCCAGGAGCCGCATATCTCTATTGGGGCCCCAGGAGCGGCATATCTCTATTGGGGCCCCAGGAGCTGCATATCCCTATTGGGGCCCCAGGAGCTGCATATCCCTATTGGGGCCCCAGGAGCAGCATATCTCTATTGAGGCCCCAGGAGCGGCATATCCCTATTGGGGCCCCAGGAGCCGCATATCTCTATTGGGGCCCCAGGAGCCGCATATCTCTATTGGGGCCCCAGGAGCAGCATATCTCTATTGGGGCCCCAGGAGCAGCATATCTCTATTGGGGCCCCAGGAGCTGCATATCCCTGTTGGGGCCCCAGGAGCGGCATATCCCTATTGGGGCCCCAGGAGCAGCATATCTCTATTGGGGCCCCAGGAGCAGCATATCCCTACTGGGGCCCCAGGAGCGGCATATCTCTATTGGGGCCCCAGGAGCAGCATATCTCTATTGAGGCCCCAGGAGCGGCATATCCCTATTGGGGCCCCAGGAGCAGCATATCCCTATTGGGGCCCCAGGAGCGGCATATCTCTATTGGGGCCCCAGGAGCTGCATATCCCTATTGGGGCCCCAGGAGCCGCATATCTCTATTGGGGCCCCAGGAGCAGCATATCTCTATTGAGGCCCCAGGAGCGGCATATCCCTATTGGGGCCCCAGGAGCTGCATATCCCTATTGGGGCCCCAGGAGCTGCATATCCCTATTGGGGCCCCAGGAGCGGCATATCTCTATTGGGGCCCCAGGAGCAGCATATCTCTATTGAGGCCCCAGGAGCGGCATATCCCTATTGGGGCCCCAGGAGCAGCATATCTCTATTGAGGCCCCAGGAGCGGCATATCCCTATTGGGGCCCCAGGAGCTGCATATCCCTATTGGGGCCCCAGGAGCTGCATATCCCTATTGGGGCCCCGGGAGCGGCATATCTCTATTGAGGCCCCAGGAGCGGCATATCTCTATTGGGGCCCCAGGAGCTGCATATCCCTATTGGGGCCCCAGGAGCCGCATATCTCTATTGGGGCCCCAGGAGCAGCATATCTCTATTGAGGCCCCAGGAGCGGCATATCCCTATTGGGGCCCCAGGAGCTGCATATCCCTATTGGGGCACCAGGAGCTGCATATCCCTATTGGGGCCCCAGGAGCGGCATATCTCTATTGGGGCCCCAGGAGCAGCGTATCTCTATTGAGGCCCCAGGAGCGGCATATCCCTATTGGGGCCCCAGGAGCAGCATATCCCTATTGGGGCCCCAGGAGCGGCATATCTCTATTGGGGCCCCAGGAGCTGCATATCCCTATTGGGGCCCCAGGAGCCGCATATCTCTATTGGGGCCCCAGGAGCAGCATATCTCTATTGAGGCCCCAGGAGCGGCATATCCCTATTGGGGCCCCAGGAGCTGCATATCCCTATTGGGGCCCCAGGAGCTGCATATCCCTATTGGGGCCCCAGGAGCGGCATATCTCTATTGGGGCCCCAGGAGCAGCATATCTCTATTGAGGCCCCAGGAGCGGCATATCCCTATTGGGGCCCCAGGAGCAGCATATCTCTATTGAGGCCCCAGGAGCGGCATATCCCTATTGGGGCCCCAGGAGCTGCATATCCCTATTGGGGCCCCAGGAGCTGCATATCCCTATTGGGGCCCCAGGAGCGGCATATCTCTATTGAGGCCCCAGGAGCAGCATATCTCTATTGAGGCCCCAGGAGCGGCATATCCCTATTGGGGCCCCAGGAGCTGCATATCCCTATTGGGGCACCAGGAGCTGCATATCCCTATTGGGGCCCCAGGAGCGGCATATCTCTATTGGGGCCCCAGGAGCAGCATATCTCTATTGAGGCCCCAGGAGCGGCATATCCCTATTGGGGCCCCAGGAGCAGCATATCTCTATTGAGGCCCCAGGAGCGGCATATCCCTATTGGGGCCCCAGGAGCTGCATATCCCTATTGGGGCCCCAGGAGCTGCATATCCCTATTGGGGCCCCAGGAGCTGCATATCCCTATTGGAGCCCCAGGAGCAGCATATCTCTATTGAGGCCCCAGGAGCTGCATATCTCTATTTGGGCCCCAGGAGCAGCATATCCCTATTGGGGCCCCAGGAGCGGCATATCTCTATTGGGGCCCCAGGAGCAGCATATCCCTATTGGGGCCTCAGGAGCAGCATATCCCTATTGGGGCCCCAGGAGCAGCATATCCCTATTGGGGCCCCAGGAGCGGCATATCTCTATTGGGGCCCCAGGAGCAGCATATCCCTATTGGGGCCCCAGGAGCGGCATATCCCTATTGGGGCCCCAGGAGCGGCATATCTCTATTGGGGCCCCAGGAGCCGCATATCTCTATTGGGGCCCCAGGAGCAGCATATCTCTATTGAGGCCCCAGGAGCCGCATATCTCTATTGGGGCCCCAGGAGCTGCATATCCCTATTGGGGCCCCAGGAGCCGCATATCTCTATTGAGGCCCCAGGAGCCGCATATCTCTATTGGGGCCCCAGGAGCCGCATATCTCTATTGGGGCCCCAGGAGCGGCATATCTCTATTGGGGCCCCAGGAGCCACATATCCCTATTGGGGCCTCAGGAGCAGCATATCCCTATTGGGGCCCCAGGAGCAGCATATCCCTATTGGGGCCCCAGGAGCGGCATATCTCTATTGGGGCCCCAGGAGCTGCATATCCCTATTGGGGCCCCGGGAGCGGCATATCCCTATTGGGGCCTTCAGGAGCCGCATATCCCTATTGGGGTCCCAGGAGCGGCATATCCCTATTGGGGCCCCAGGAGCGGCATATCCCTATTGGGGCCCCAGGAGCGGCATATCGCTATTGGGGCCTTCAGGAGCGGCATATCCCTATTGGGGCCTTCAGGATCGGCATATCCCTATTGGTGCCCCAGGAGCGGTATATCCTTATTGGGGCCCCAGGAGCGGCATATCCCTATTGGGGCCCCAGGAGCGGCATATCCCCATTGGGGCCCCAGGAGCCGCATATCCCTATTGGGGCCCCAGGAGCGGCATATCCCTATTGGGGCCCCAGGAGCGGCATATCCCTATTGGGGCCCCAGGAGCGGCATATCCCTATTGGGGCCCCAGGAGCGGCATATCTCTATTGGGGTCCCAGGAGCCACATATCCCTATTGGGGCCCCAGGAGCAGTATATCCGTATTGGGGCCTTCAGGAGCGGCATATCCCTATTGGGACCTTCAGGAGCGGCATATCCCTATTGGGGCCCCAGGAGCCGCATATCCTTATTGGGGCCCCAGGAGCAGTATATCCGTATTGGGGCCTTCAGGAGCGGCATATCCCTATTGGGGCCTTCAGGAGCGGCATATCCCTATTGGGGCCCCAGGAGCAGCATATCCGTATTGGAGCCTTCAGGAGCGGCATATCCCTATTGGGGCCTTCAGGAGCGGCATATCCCTATTGGGGCTCCAGGAGCGGCATATCCCTATTGGGGCCCCAGGAGCGGCATATCCCTATTGGGGCCTTCAGGAGCGGCATATCCCTATTGGGGCCCCAGGAGCGGCATATCTCTATTGGGGCCCCAGGAGCTGCATATCCCTATTGGGGCCCCGGGAGCGGCAAATCCCTATTGGGGCCTTCACGAGCCGCATATCCCTATTGGGGTCCCAGGAGCGGCATATCCCTATTGGGGCCCCAGGAGCCGCATATCCCTATTGGGGCCTTCAGGAGCCGCATATCCCTATTCGGGCCCCAGGAGCGGCATATCCCTATTGGGGCCCCAGGAGCGGCATATCCCTATTGGGGCATTCAGGAGCGGCATATCCCTATTGGGGCCTTCAGGATCGGCATATCCCTATTGGGGCCCCAGGAGCGGTATATCCCTATTGGGGCCCCAGGAGTGGCATATCCCCATTGGGGCCCCAGGAGCGGCATATCCCCATTGAGGCCCCAGGAGCGGCATATCCCCATTGGGGCCCCAGGAGCCGCATATCCCTATTGGGGCCCCAGGAGCGGCATATCCCTATTGGGGCCCCAGGAGCAGCATATCCCTATTGGGACCCCAGGAGCCGCATATCCCTATTGGGGCCCCAGGAGCGGCATATCCCTATTAAGGCCCCAGCAGCAGCATATCCCTATTGGGACCCCAGGAGCGGCATATCCCTATTGGGGCCCCAGGAGCAGCATATCTCTATTGGGACCCCAGGAGCCGCATATCCCTATTGGGGCCTTCAGGAGCGGCATATCCCTATTGGGGCCCCAGGAGCAGCATATCTCTATTGGGGCCCCAGGAGCTGCATATCCCTATTGGGGCCCCAGGAGCAGCATATCCCTATTGGGGCCCCAGGAGCAGCATATCCCTATTGGGGCCCCAGGAGCAGCATATCCCTATTGGGGCCTTCAGGAGCGGCATATTCCTATTGGGGCCCCAGGAGCCGCATATCTCTATTGGGGCCCCAGGAGCTGCATATCCCTATTGAGGCCCCAGGAGCAGCATATCCCTATTCGGGCCCCAGGAGCAGCATATCTCTATTGGGGCCCCAGGAGCAGCATATCTCTATTGGGGCCCCAGGAGCTGCATATCCCTATTGGGACCCCAGGAGCCGCATATCCCTATTGGGGCCCCAGGAGCGGCATATCCCTATTGGGGCCCCAGGAGCCGCATATCTCTATTGGGGCCCCAGGAGCTGCATATCCCTATTGGGGCCCCAGGAGCAGCATATCCCTATTGGGGCCCCAGGAGCAGCATATCCCTATTGGGGCCCCAGGAGCAGCATATCCCTATTGGGGCCTTCAGGAGCGGCATATCCCTATTGGGGCCCCAGGAGCCGCATATCTCTATTGGGGCCCCAGGAGCTGCATATCCCTATTGGGGCCCCAGGAGCTGCATATCCCTATTGGGGCCCCAGGAGCAGCATATCCCTATTGGGGCCCCAGGAGCAGCATATCCCTATTGGGGCCCCAGGAGCGGCATATCCCTATTGGGGCCCCAGGAGCGGCATATCTCTATTGGGGCCCCAGGAGCTGCATATCCCTATTGGGGCCCCGGGAGCGGCATATCCCTATTGGGGCCCCAGGAGCTGCATATCCCTATTGGGGCCCCAGGAGCAGCATATCCCTATTGGGGCCCCAGGAGCAGCATATCCCTATTGGGGCCCCAGGAGCGGCATATCCCTATTGGGGCCCCAGGAGCGGCATATCTCTATTGGGGCCCCAGGAGCTGCATATCCCTATTGGGGCCCCAGGAGCAGCATATCCCTATTGGGGCCCCAGGAGCGGCATATCTCTATTGGGGCCCCAGGAGCTGCATATCCCTATTGGGGCCCCAGGAGCCGCATATCTCTATTGGGGCCCCAGGAGCAGCATATCCCTATTGGGGCCTTCAGGAGCGGCATATCTCTATTGGGGCCTCAGGAGCAGCATATCTCTATTGAGGCCCCAGGAGCCGCATATCTCTATTGGGGCCCCAGGAGCGGCATATCCCTATTGGGGCCTTCAGGAGCGGCATATCTCTATTGGGGCCTCAGGAGCAGCATATCTCTATTGAGGCCCCAGGAGCCGCATATCTCTATTGGGGCCCCAGGAGCAGCATATCCCTATTGGGGCCTTCAGGAGCGGCATATCCCTATTGAGGCCCCAGGAGCCGCATATCTCTATTGGGGCCTCAGGAGCAGCATATTCCTATTGGGGCCCCAGGAGCCGCATATCTCTATTGGGGCCTCAGGAGCAGCATATTCCTATTGGGGCCCCAGGAGCCGCATATCTCTATTGGGGCCCCAGGAGCAGCATATCTCTATTGAGGCCCCAGGAGCCGCATATCTCTATTGGGGCCTCAGGAGCAGCATATTCCTATTGGGGCCCCAGGAGCCGCATATCTCTATTGGGGCCCCAGGAGCCGCATATCTCTATTGGGGCCCCAGGAGCAGCATATCTCTATTGGGGCCCCAGGAGCAGCATATCTCTATTGGGGCCCCAGGAGCTGCATATCCCTATTGGGGCCCCAGGAGCAGCATATCTCTATTGGGGCCCCAGGAGCAGCATATCTCTATTGGGGCCCCAGGAGCAGCATATCTCTATTGGGGCCCCAGGAGCAGCATATCTCTATTGGGGCCCCAGGAGCGGCATATCTCTATTAGGGCCTCAGGAGCAGCATATCTCTATTGAGGCCCCAGGAGCAGCATATCTCTATTGGGGCCCCAGGAGCGGCATATCTCTATTGGGGCCCCAGGAGCAGCATATCTCTATTGGGGCCCCAGGAGCGGCATATCTCTATTGGGGCCCCAGGAGCAGCATATCTCTATTGGGGCCCCAGGAGCAGCATATCCCTATTGGGGCCCCAGGAGCCGCATATCTCTATTGGGGCCCCAGGAGCAGCATATCCCTATTGGGGCCTTCAGGAGCGGCATATCTCTATTGGGGCCTCAGGAGCAGCATATCTCTATTGGGGCCCCAGGAGCAGCATATCCCTATTGGGGCCTTCAGGAGCGGCATATCTCTATTGGGGCCCCAGGAGCCGCATATCTCTATTGGGGCCCCAGGAGCGGCATATCTCTATTGGGGCCCCAGGAGCAGCATATCTCTATTGAGGCCCCAGGAGCGGCATATCCCTATTGGGGCCCCAGGAGCAGCATATCCCTATTGGGGCCCCAGGAGCGGCATATCTCTATTGGGGCCCCAGGAGCTGCATATCCCTATTGGGGCCCCAGGAGCCGCATATCTCTATTGGGGCCCCAGGAGCAGCATATCTCTATTGAGGCCCCAGGAGCGGCATATCCCTATTGGGGCCTTCAGGAGCCGCATATCCCTATTCGGGCCCCAGGAGCGGCATATCCCTATTGGGGCCCCAGGAGCGGCATATCCCTATTGGGGCCTTCAGGAGCGGCATATCCCTATTGGGGCCTTCAGGATCGGCATATCCCTATTGGGGCCCCAGGAGCGGTATATCCCTATTGGGGCCCCAGGAGTGGCATATCCCCATTGGGGCCCCAGGAGCGGCATATCCCCATTGAGGCCCCAGGAGCGGCATATCCCCATTGGGGCCCCAGGAGCCGCATATCCCTATTGGGGCCCCAGGAGCGGCATATCCCTATTGGGGCCCCAGGAGCAGCATATCCCTATTGGGACCCCAGGAGCCGCATATCCCTATTGGGGCCCCAGGAGCGGCATATCCCTATTAAGGCCCCAGCAGCAGCATATCCCTATTGGGACCCCAGGAGCCGCATATCCCTATTGGGGCCCCAGGAGCGGCATATCCCTATTGGGGCCCCAGGAGCAGCATATCTCTATTGGGACCCCAGGAGCCGCATATCCCTATTGGGGCCTTCAGGAGCGGCATATCCCTATTGGGGCCCCAGGAGCAGCATATCTCTATTGGGGCCCCAGGAGCTGCATATCCCTATTGGGGCCCCAGGAGCAGCATATCCCTATTGGGGCCCCAGGAGCAGCATATCCCTATTGGGGCCCCAGGAGCAGCATATCCCTATTGGGGCCTTCAGGAGCGGCATATCCCTATTGGGGCCCCAGGAGCCGCATATCTCTATTGGGGCCCCAGGAGCTGCATATCCCTATTGAGGCCCCAGGAGCAGCATATCCCTATTCGGGCCCCAGGAGCAGCATATCTCTATTGGGGCCCCAGGAGCAGCATATCTCTATTGGGGCCCCAGGAGCTGCATATCCCTATTGGGACCCCAGGAGCCGCATATCCCTATTGGGGCCCCAGGAGCGGCATATCCCTATTGGGGCCCCAGGAGCCGCATATCTCTATTGGGGCCCCAGGAGCTGCATATCCCTATTGGGGCCCCAGGAGCAGCATATCCCTATTGGGGCCCCAGGAGCAGCATATCCCTATTGGGGCCCCAGGAGCAGCATATCCCTATTGGGGCCTTCAGGAGCGGCATATCCCTATTGGGGCCCCAGGAGCCGCATATCTCTATTGGGGCCCCAGGAGCTGCATATCCCTATTGGGGCCCCAGGAGCTGCATATCCCTATTGGGGCCCCAGGAGCAGCATATCCCTATTGGGGCCCCAGGAGCAGCATATCCCTATTGGGGCCCCAGGAGCGGCATATCCCTATTGGGGCCCCAGGAGCGGCATATCTCTATTGGGGCCCCAGGAGCTGCATATCCCTATTGGGGCCCCGGGAGCGGCATATCCCTATTGGGGCCCCAGGAGCTGCATATCCCTATTGGGGCCCCAGGAGCAGCATATCCCTATTGGGGCCCCAGGAGCAGCATATCCCTATTGGGGCCCCAGGAGCGGCATATCCCTATTGGGGCCCCAGGAGCGGCATATCTCTATTGGGGCCCCAGGAGCTGCATATCCCTATTGGGGCCCCAGGAGCAGCATATCCCTATTGGGGCCCCAGGAGCGGCATATCTCTATTGGGGCCCAAGGAGCTGCATATCCCTATTGGGGCCCCAGGAGCCGCATATCTCTATTGGGGCCCCAGGAGCAGCATATCCCTATTGGGGCCTTCAGGAGCGGCATATCTCTATTGGGGCCTCAGGAGCAGCATATCTCTATTGAGGCCCCAGGAGCCGCATATCTCTATTGGGGCCCCAGGAGCGGCATATCCCTATTGGGGCCTTCAGGAGCGGCATATCTCTATTGGGGCCTCAGGAGCAGCATATCTCTATTGAGGCCCCAGGAGCCGCATATCTCTATTGGGGCCCCAGGAGCAGCATATCCCTATTGGGGCCTTCAGGAGCGGCATATCCCTATTGGGGCCCCTGGAGCCGCATATCTCTATTGGGGCCCCAGGAGCAGCATATCTCTATTGGGGCCCCAGGAGCAGCATATCTCTATTGGGGCCCCAGGAGCTGCATATCCCTATTGGGGCCCCAGGAGCAGCATATCTCTATTGGGGCCCCAGGAGCAGCATATCTCTATTGGGGCCCCAGGAGCAGCATATCTCTATTGGGGCCCCAGGAGCAGCATATCTCTATTGGGGCCCCAGGAGCGGCATATCTCTATTAGGGCCTCAGGAGCAGCATATCTCTATTGGGGCCCCAGGAGCGGCATATCTCTATTGGGGCCTCAGGAGCAGCATATCTCTATTGAGGCCCCAGGAGCCGCATATCTCTATTGGGGCCCCAGGAGCAGCATATCCCTATTGGGGCCTTCAGGAGCGGCATATCTCTATTGGGGCCTCAGGAGCAGCATATCCCTATTGGGGCCCCAGGAGCCGCATATCTCTATTGGGGCCCCAGGAGCCGCATATCTCTATTGGGGCCCCAGGAGCAGCATATCTCTATTGGGGCCCCAGGAGCAGCATATCTCTATTGGGGCCCCAGGAGCTGCATATCCCTATTGGGGCCCCAGGAGCAGCATATCTCTATTGGGGCCCCAGGAGCAGCATATCTCTATTGGGGCCCCAGGAGCAGCATATCTCTATTGGGGCCCCAGGAGCAGCATATCTCTATTGGGGCCCCAGGAGCGGCATATCTCTATTAGGGCCTCAGGAGCAGCATATCTCTATTGAGGCCCCAGGAGCAGCATATCTCTATTGGGGCCCCAGGAGCGGCATATCTCTATTGGGGCCCCAGGAGCAGCATATCTCTATTGGGGCCCCAGGAGCGGCATATCTCTATTGGGGACCCAGGAGCAGCATATCTCTATTGGGGCCCCAGGAGCAGCATATCCCTATTGGGGCCCCAGGAGCCGCATATCTCTATTGGGGCCCCAGGAGCAGCATATCCCTATTGGGGCCTTCAGGAGCGGCATATCTCTATTGGGGCCCCAGGAGCGGCATATCCCTATTGGGGCCCCAGGAGCGGCATATCTCTATTGGGGCCTCAGGAGCAGCATATCTCTATTGGGGCCCCAGGAGCAGCATATCCCTATTGGGGCCTTCAGGAGCGGCATATCTCTATTGGGGCCCCAGGAGCAGCATATCTCTATTGAGGCCCCAGGAGCAGCATATCTCTATTGGGGCCCCAGGAGCAGCATATCCCTATTGGGGCCTTCAGGAGCGGCATATCTCTATTGGGGCCCCAGGAGCCGCATATCTCTATTGGGGCCCCAGGAGCGGCATATCCCCATTGAGGCCCCAGGAGCGGCATATCCCCATTGGGGCCCCAGGAGCCGCATATCCCTATTGGGGCCCCAGGAGCGGCATATCCCTATTGGGGCCCCAGGAGCAGCATATCCCTATTGGGACCCCAGGAGCCGCATATCCCTATTGGGGCCCCAGGAGCGGCATATCCCTATTAAGGCCCCAGCAGCAGCATATCCCTATTGGGACCCCAGGAGCCGCATATCCCTATTGGGGCCCCAGGAGCGGCATATCCCTATTGGGGCCCCAGGAGCAGCATATCTCTATTGGGACCCCAGGAGCCGCATATCCCTATTGGGGCCTTCAGGAGCGGCATATCCCTATTGGGGCCCCAGGAGCAGCATATCTCTATTGGGGCCCCAGGAGCTGCATATCCCTATTGGGGCCCCAGGAGCAGCATATCCCTATTGGGGCCCCAGGAGCAGCATATCCCTATTGGGGCCCCAGGAGCAGCATATCCCTATTGGGGCCTTCAGGAGCGGCATATCCCTATTGGGGCCCCAGGAGCCGCATATCTCTATTGGGGCCCCAGGAGCTGCATATCCCTATTGAGGCCCCAGGAGCAGCATATCCCTATTCGGGCCCCAGGAGCAGCATATCTCTATTGGGGCCCCAGGAGCAGCATATCTCTATTGGGGCCCCAGGAGCTGCATATCCCTATTGGGACCCCAGGAGCCGCATATCCCTATTGGGGCCCCAGGAGCCGCATATCTCTATTGGGGCCCCAGGAGCAGCATATCCCTATTGGGGCCTTCAGGAGCGGCATATCTCTATTGGGGCCCCAGGAGCGGCATATCCCTATTGGGGCCCCAGGAGCGGCATATCCCTATTCGGGCCCCAGGAGCAGCATATCTCTATTGGGGCCCCAGGAGCAGCATATCTCTATTGGGGCCCCAGGAGCTGCATATCTCTATTGGGGCCCCAGGAGCAGCATATCCCTATTGGGGCCCCAGGAGCCGCATATCTCTATTGGGGCCCCAGGAGCAGCATATCCCTATTGAGGCCCCAGGAGCAGCATATCCCTATTCGGGCCCCAGGAGCAGCATATCTCTATTGGGGCCCCAGGAGCAGCATATCTCTATTGGGGCCCCAGGAGCTGCATATCTCTATTGGGGCCCCAGGAGCTGCATATCCCTATTGAGGCCCCAGGAGCAGCATATCCCTATTCGGGCCCCAGGAGCAGCATATCTCTATTGGGGCCCCAGGAGCAGCATATCTCTATTGGGGCCCCAGGAGCTGCATATCTCTATTGGGGCCCCAGGAGCAGCATATCCCTATTGGGGCCCCAGGAGCCGCATATCTCTATTGGGGCCCCAGGAGCAGCATATCCCTATTGGGGCCTTCAGGAGCGGCATATCTCTATTGGGGCCCCAGGAGCGGCATATCCCTATTGGGGCCCCAGGAGCGGCATATCTCTATTGGGGCCTCAGGAGCAGCATATCTCTATTGGGGCCCCAGGAGCAGCATATCCCTATTGGGGCCTTCAGGAGCGGCATATCTCTATTGGGGCCCCAGGAGCAGCATATCTCTATTGAGGCCCCAGGAGCAGCATATCTCTATTGGGGCCCCAGGAGCAGCATATCCCTATTGGGGCCTTCAGGAGCGGCATATCTCTATTGGGGCCCCAGGAGCCGCATATCTCTATTGGGGCCCCAGGAGCGGCATATCCCCATTGAGGCCCCAGGAGCGGCATATCCCCATTGGGGCCCCAGGAGCCGCATATCCCTATTGGGGCCCCAGGAGCGGCATATCCCTATTGGGGCCCCAGGAGCAGCATATCCCTATTGGGACCCCAGGAGCCGCATATCCCTATTGGGGCCCCAGGAGCGGCATATCCCTATTAAGGCCCCAGCAGCAGCATATCCCTATTGGGACCCCAGGAGCCGCATATCCCTATTGGGGCCCCAGGAGCGGCATATCCCTATTGGGGCCCCAGGAGCAGCATATCTCTATTGGGACCCCAGGAGCCGCATATCCCTATTGGGGCCTTCAGGAGCGGCATATCCCTATTGGGGCCCCAGGAGCAGCATATCTCTATTGGGGCCCCAGGAGCTGCATATCCCTATTGGGGCCCCAGGAGCAGCATATCCCTATTGGGGCCCCAGGAGCAGCATATCCCTATTGGGGCCCCAGGAGCAGCATATCCCTATTGAGGCCTTCAGGAGCGGCATATCCCTATTGGGGCCCCAGGAGCCGCATATCTCTATTGGGGCCCCAGGAGCTGCATATCCCTATTGAGGCCCCAGGAGCAGCATATCCCTATTCGGGCCCCAGGAGCAGCATATCTCTATTGGGGCCCCAGGAGCAGCATATCTCTATTGGGGCCCCAGGAGCTGCATATCCCTATTGGGACCCCAGGAGCCGCATATCCCTATTGGGGCCCCAGGAGCGGCATATCCCTATTGGGGCCCCAGGAGCCGCATATCTCTATTGGGGCCCCAGGAGCTGCATATCCCTATTGGGGCCCCAGGAGCAGCATATCCCTATTGGGGCCCCAGGAGCAGCATATCCCTATTGGGGCCCCAGGAGCAGCATATCCCTATTGGGGCCTTCAGGAGCGGCATATCCCTATTGGGGCCCCAGGAGCCGCATATCTCTATTGGGGCCCCAGGAGCTGCATATCCCTATTGGGGCCCCAGGAGCTGCATATCCCTATTGGGGCCCCAGGAGCAGCATATCCCTATTGGGGCCCCAGGAGCAGCATATCCCTATTGGGGCCCCAGGAGCGGCATATCCCTATTGGGGCCCCAGGAGCGGCATATCTCTATTGGGGCCCCAGGAGCTGCATATCCCTATTGGGGCCCCGGGAGCGGCATATCCCTATTGGGGCCCCAGGAGCTGCATATCCCTATTGGGGCCCCAGGAGCAGCATATCCCTATTGGGGCCCCAGGAGCAGCATATCCCTATTGGGGCCCCAGGAGCGGCATATCCCTATTGGGGCCCCAGGAGCGGCATATCTCTATTGGGGCCCCAGGAGCTGCATATCCCTATTGGGGCCCCAGGAGCAGCATATCCCTATTGGGGCCCCAGGAGCGGCATATCTCTATTGGGGCCCCAGGAGCTGCATATCCCTATTGGGGCCCCAGGAGCCGCATATCTCTATTGGGGCCCCAGGAGCAGCATATCCCTATTGGGGCCTTCAGGAGCGGCATATCTCTATTGGGGCCTCAGGAGCAGCATATCTCTATTGAGGCCCCAGGAGCCGCATATCTCTATTGGGGCCCCAGGAGCGGCATATCCCTATTGGGGCCTTCAGGAGCGGCATATCTCTATTGGGGCCTCAGGAGCAGCATATCTCTATTGAGGCCCCAGGAGCCGCATATCTCTATTGGGGCCCCAGGAGCAGCATATCCCTATTGGGGCCTTCAGGAGCGGCATATCCCTATTGGGGCCCCAGGAGCCGCATATCTCTATTGGGGCCCCAGGAGCAGCATATCTCTATTGGGGCCCCAGGAGCAGCATATCTCTATTGGGGCCCCAGGAGCTGCATATCCCTATTGGGGCCCCAGGAGCAGCATATCTCTATTGGGGCCCCAGGAGCAGCATATCTCTATTGGGGCCCCAGGAGCAGCATATCTCTATTGGGGCCCCAGGAGCAGCATATCTCTATTGGGGCCCCAGGAGCGGCATATCTCTATTAGGGCCTCAGGAGCAGCATATCTCTATTGGGGCCCCAGGAGCGGCATATCTCTATTGGGGCCTCAGGAGCAGCATATCTCTATTGAGGCCCCAGGAGCCGCATATCTCTATTGGGGCCCCAGGAGCAGCATATCCCTATTGGGGCCTTCAGGAGCGGCATATCTCTATTGGGGCCTCAGGAGCAGCATATCCCTATTGGGGCCCCAGGAGCCGCATATCTCTATTGGGGCCCCAGGAGCCGCATATCTCTATTGGGGCCCCAGGAGCAGCATATCTCTATTGGGGCCCCAGGAGCAGCATATCTCTATTGGGGCCCCAGGAGCTGCATATCCCTATTGGGGCCCCAGGAGCAGCATATCTCTATTGGGGCCCCAGGAGCAGCATATCTCTATTGGGGCCCCAGGAGCAGCATATCTCTATTGGGGCCCCAGGAGCGGCATATCTCTATTAGGGCCTCAGGAGCAGCATATCTCTATTGAGGCCCCAGGAGCAGCATATCTCTATTGGGGCCCCAGGAGCGGCATATCTCTATTGGGGCCCCAGGAGCAGCATATCTCTATTGGGGCCCCAGGAGCGGCATATCTCTATTGGGGCCCCAGGAGCAGCATATCTCTATTGGGGCCCCAGGAGCAGCATATCCCTATTGGGGCCCCAGGAGCCGCATATCTCTATTGGGGCCCCAGGAGCAGCATATCCCTATTGGGGCCTTCAGGAGCGGCATATCTCTATTGGGGCCCCAGGAGCGGCATATCCCTATTGGGGCCCCAGGAGCGGCATATCTCTATTGGGGCCTCAGGAGCAGCATATCTCTATTGGGGCCCCAGGAGCAGCATATCCCTATTGGGGCCTTCAGGAGCGGCAAATCCCTATTGGGGCCTCAGGAGCGGCATATCTCTATTGGGGCCCCAGGAGCCGCATATCTCTATTGGGGCCCCAGGAGCGGCATATCCCTATTGGGGCCCCAGGAGCCGCATATCCCTATTGGGGCCTTCAGGAGCCGCATATCTCTATTGGGGCCTCAGGAGCAGCATATCTCTATTGGGGCCTCAGGAGCGGCATATCCCTATTGGGGCCTTCAGGAGCAGCATATCCCTATTGGGGCCCCAGGAGCTGCATATCCCTATTGGGGCCCCAGGAGCAGCATATCTCTATTGGGGCCCCAGGAGCAGCATATCTCTATTGGGGCCCCAGGAGCAGCATATCTCTATTGGGGCCCCAGGAGCAGCATATCTCTATTGGGGCCCCAGGAGCGGCATATCCCTATTGGGGCCCCAGGAGCAGCATATCTCTATTGGGGCCCCAGGAGCAGCATATCTCTATTGGGGCCCCAGGAGCAGCATATCTCTATTGGGGCCCCAGGAGCAGCATATCTCTATTGGGGCCCCAGGAGCGGCATATCTCTATTAGGGCCTCAGGAGCAGCATATCTCTATTGAGGCCCCAGGAGCAGCATATCCCTATTGAGGCCCCAGGAGCAGCATATCTCTATTGGGGCCCCAGGAGCAGCATATCTCTATTGAGGCCCCAGGAGCAGCATATCTCTATTGGGGCCCCAGGAGCGGCATATCTCTATTGGGGCCCCAGGAGCAGCATATCTCTATTGGGGCCCCAGGAGCGGCATATCTCTATTGGGGCCTCAGGAGCAGCATATCTCTATTGAGGCCCCAGGAGCAGCATATCTCTATTGGGGCCCCAGGAGCGGCATATCTCTATTGGGGCCCCAGGAGCAGCATATCTCTATTGGGGCCCCAGGAGCGGCATATCTCTATTGGGGCCCCAGGAGCAGCATATCTCTATTGGGGCCCCAGGAGCAGCATATCCCTATTGGGGCCCCAGGAGCCGCATATCTCTATTGGGGCCCCAGGAGCAGCATATCCCTATTGGGGCCTTCAGGAGCGGCATATCTCTATTGGGGCCCCAGGAGCGGCATATCCCTATTGGGGCCCCAGGAGCGGCATATCTCTATTGGGGCCTCAGGAGCAGCATATCTCTATTGGGGCCCCAGGAGCAGCATATCCCTATTGGGGCCTTCAGGAGCGGCAAATCCCTATTGGGGCCTCAGGAGCGGCATATCTCTATTGGGGCCCCAGGAGCCGCATATCTCTATTGGGGCCCCAGGAGCGGCATATCCCTATTGGGGCCCCAGGAGCCGCATATCCCTATTGGGGCCTTCAGGAGCAGCATATCTCTATTGGGGCCTCAGGAGCAGCATATCTCTATTGGGGCCTCAGGAGCCGCATATCCCTATTGGGGCCTTCAGGAGCAGCATATCTCTATTGGGGCCTCAGGAGCAGCATATCTCTATTGGGGCCTCAGGAGCAGCATATCTCTATTGGGGCCTCAGGAGCAGCATATCTCTATTGGGGCCCCAGGAGCGGCATATCTCTATTGAGGCCCCAGGAGCCGCATATCCCTATTGGGGCCCCAGGAGCCGCATATCCCTATTGGGGCCTTCAGGAGCAGCATATCTCTATTGGGGCCTCAGGAGCAGCATATCTCTATTGGGGCCTCAGGAGCCGCATATCCCTATTGGGGCCTTCAGGAGCAGCATATCTCTATTGGGGCCTCAGGAGCAGCATATCTCTATTGGGGCCTTCAGGAGCAGCATATCTCTATTGGGGCCTCAGGAGCAGCATATCTCTATTGGGGCCTCAGGAGCAGCATATCTCTATTGGGGCCCCAGGAGCGGCATATCTCTATTGGGGCCTCAGGAGCAGCATATCTCTATTGGGGCCCCAGGAGCGGCATATCTCTATTGGGGCCTCAGGAGCAGCATATCTCTATTGGGGCCTTCAGGAGCTGCATATCCCTATTGGGGCCCCAGGAGCGGCATATCTCTATTGAGGCCCCAGGAGCCGCATATCTGTATTGGGGCAGCACGGTGGCGCAGTGGATAGTACTTCCGCCTTGCAGCGCTGGAGTCCTGGGCTCTAATCTCACCTTGGACAACATCTGCAAGGAGTTTGTATGTTCTCTCCATGTTTGCGTGGGTTTCCTCCGGGTTCTCCGGTTTCCTCCCACATTCCAAAGACATACTGATAGGGAATTTAGGTTGTGAGCCCCATCGGGGACAGCAATGATAATGTGTGCAAACTGTAAAGCGCTGCGGAATATGTTAGCGCTATATAAAGATTATTATTATTAAAGATTATTATTATTGGGGCCCCAGGAGCAACATATCCCTATTGGGGCCCAGGCATTTCTACCTCCATAGCTGGTGGAATTCTAGATTATGATGAACTATTGGGCGGAAAAGGGCCCATATACAGCTCCTACACAGGGGCCCCTAATAACTGGCTTACTTACACATTCTACACAACCCCTTGACAAAGAAAACGAGTGCTGTGATTGGTTGCTGCGTGCAGCTGCGTCATCACTAGTTTCTCCCTATAAACATACATACATGCTAGCCACCTTAGGGAGAGATGATTTGCATAGCTCTGCCTACTGCAAAGGATTCTGGGTAAACCTGCTATTCTTTGTGCTGCTTGCAAGTACTTTCCGTTTCAGGAAAGCATCCACTATGTATTCCCTATAAACATCACACTTTTCTGTTCCTTCCTGACATCAACGGGTTAATAGCCGAGAACCCTGCAAGCCCCGCCCACTGCTCGCACGCCCTCAGCTTTTGTTGTGCTACGTCACTTCCGGAATCAGATATTCACTTCCGGATTGTGGCTCGTTTTTACGCAGGTTGCGGGTGTTTTCTATATTACACGCAGTAATCGGTGAGTAGCGGGTGTGAGTGTGAATGGCGGAGGCTGAGGGTGGCGTCTGGCCTCATCTGTCGGTCCTGTGAAGCACTGCGCCTCCCGCATCCTCCAGTGCTGGCCCTAACGTGTCCCCTCACAATCCCGGGGCTGTGCCGCAGTTGTCAGTGACTGGTCTCCTGTGCAGGACGCTGTATCCTAGTGAGCGGATCAGGAACGCTGCTTGCTGTCAGTGACTGGTCTCCTGTGCAGGACGCTGTATCCTAGTGAGCGGATCAGGAACGCTGCTTGCTGTCAGTGACTGGTCTCCTGTGCAGGACGCTGTATCCTAGTGAGCGGATCAGGAACGCTGCTTGCTGTCAGTGTCTGGTCTCCTGTGCAGGACGCTGTATCCTAGTGAGCGGTTCAGGAACGCTGCTTGCTGTCAGTGACTGGTCTCCTGTGCAGGACGCTGTATCCTAGTGAGCGGATCAGGAACGCTGCTTGCTGTCAGTGTCTGGTCTCCTGTGCAGCACGCTGTATCCTAGTGAGCGGTTCAGGAACGCTGCTTGCTGTCAGTGACTGGTCTCCTGTGCAGGACGCTGTATCCTAGTGAGCAGATCAGGAACGCTGCTTGCTGTCAGTGACTGGTCTCCTGTGCAGGACGCTGTATCCTAGTGAGCGGTTCAGGAACGCTGCTTGCTGTCAGTGACTGGTCTCCTGTGCAGGACGCTGTATCCTAGTGAGCGGATCAGGAACGCTGCTTGCTGTCAGTGTCTGGTCTCCTGTGCAGCACGCTGTATCCTAGTGAGCGGTTCAGGAACGCTGCTTGCTGTCAGTGTCTGGTCTCCTGTGCAGGACGCTGTATCCTAGTGAGCGGTTCAGGAACGCTGCTTGCTGTCAGTGACCGGTCTCCTGTGCAGCACGCTGTATCCTAGTGAGCGGATCAGGAACGCTGCTTGCTGTCAGTGACCGGTCTCCTGTGCAGCACGCTGTATCCTAGTGAGCGGTTCAGGAACGCTGCTTGCTGTCAGTGACCGGTCTCCTGTGCAGCACGCTGTATCCTAGTGAGCGGTTCAGGAACGCTGCTTGCTGTCAGTGACTGGTCTCCTGTGCAGGACGCTGTATCCTAGTGAGCGGTTCAGGAACGCTGCTTGCTGTCAGTGACTGGTCTCCTGTGCAGCACGCTGTATCCTAGTGAGCGGATCAGGAACGCTGCTTGCTGTCAGTGACTGGTCTCCTGTGCAGGACGCTGTATCCTAGTGAGCGGTTCAGGAACGCTGCTTGCTGTCAGTGACCGGTCTCCTGTGCAGCACGCTGTATCCTAGTGAGCGGTTCAGGAACGCTGCTTGCTGTCAGTGACCGGTCTCCTGTGCAGCACGCTGTATCCTAGTGAGCGGTTCAGGAACGCTGCTTGCTGTCAGTGACTGGTCTCCTGTGCAGGACGCTGTATCCTAGTGAGCGGATCAGGAACGCTGCTTGCTGTCAGTGACTGGTCTCCTGTGCAGGACGCTGTATCCTAGTGAGCTGTTCAGGAACGCTGCTTGCTGTCAGTGACTGGTCTCCTGTGCAGGACGCTGTATCCTAGTGAGCGGTTCAGGAACGCTGCTTGCTGTCAGTGACTGGTCTCCTGTGCAGGACGCTGTATCCTAGTGAGCGGATCAGGAACGCTGCTTGCTGTCAGTGACTGGTCTCCTGTGCAGGACGCTGTATCCTAGTGAGCTGTTCAGGAACGCTGCTTGCTGTCAGTGACTGGTCTCCTGTGCAGGACGCTGTATCCTAGTGAGCGGATCAGGAACGCTGCTTGCTGTCAGTGACTGGTCTCCTGTGCAGGACGCTGTATCCTAGTGAGCGGATCAGGAACGCTGCTTGCTGTCAGTGACTGGTCTCCTGTGCAGGACGCTGTATCCTAGTGAGCTGTTCAGGAACGCTGCTTGCTGTCAGTGACTGGTCTCCTGTGCAGGACGCTGTATCCTAGTGAGCGGATCAGGAACGCTGCTTGCTGTCAGTGACTGGTCTCCTGTGCAGGACGCTGTATCCTAGTGAGCTGTTCAGGAACGCTGCTTGCTGTCAGTGACTGGTCTCCTGTGCAGGACGCTGTATCCTAGTGAGCGGATCAGGAACGCTGCTTGCTGTCAGTGACTGGTCTCCTGTGCAGGACGCTGTATCCTAGTGAGCGGATCAGGAACGCTGCTTGCTGTCAGTGACTGGTCTCCTGTGCAGGACGCTGTATCCTAGTGAGCTGTTCAGGAACGCTGCTTGCTGTCAGTGACTGGTCTCCTGTGCAGGACGCTGTATCCTAGTGAGCGGATCAGGAACGCTGCTTGCTGTCAGTGACTGGTCTCCTGTGCAGGACGCTGTATCCTAGTGAGCGGTTCAGGAACGCTGCTTGCTGTCAGTGACTGGTCTCCTGTGCAGGACGCTGTATCCTAGTGAGCGGATCAGGAACGCTGCTTGCTGTCAGTGACCGGTCTCCTGTGCAGCACGCTGTATCCTAGTGAGCAGTTGTCTCCCAGCTGAGCTGCTCCTGGTGTTTAGCCCCCAGGATGCCATTTTTTTCCCTGCATCACCTGTTTGTTATGGGGAAGTCTTATATTAATACAGATTTACCAATAACTTGAGTTAATAGTCAATCCAGGAGGCGAAAGAATCAGATTTATCCATCAATATAAACTACAATTGCTTATTTTCATATTTACTGTTTATTAAAGTATCACTCCAGTGTTTTGTTTTTTTTTTGTCTTTTTTTATTGCGTTGCTAGAGTGGTGCTTTAACTGTGAGTCCCTCGCCCCCCTTCCCCGTCTCACACTCACCTGTCATCCTCTTTATTCTTTTCCGGTGTCGGTGGAGCCCGACTCTGGGGGAAAGTGACCTGCCGGCAGCTCTAGTGTTTGCTGGAGCGTGTGGGAGATCACTTTTCAATACAAGTCTATGACAGCCTGGTTCTGGCCTTGTTCTGGCTCCCATAGACTTGTATTGAGAGCTTGTGATGTAACTTCTGACCTCCGACCAGTCAGAAGCTGCGCTCACAAGATGGCGCCGCAGGAGCGGAGCGGCGTCGGTAAAAGGTGAAGACGGCAGAGGGTGAGTATATGACGGGGTGGGCAGAGGGCAGC
Organism: Ranitomeya imitator; assembly: GCF_032444005.1. NCBI lineage: Eukaryota > Metazoa > Chordata > Amphibia > Anura > Dendrobatidae > Ranitomeya > Ranitomeya imitator. Next base: position 58,898,070 of record NC_091285.1, read on the forward strand.
GCCACTCCAATGCTGAAAATAATCACACGCTAGAGTAGTGCTTTAATGCAATAAAACGACACTTCCTCTTTAATGACCCAGAGTCGGACCCTTTTGCTTCAGATCGGCAGTCACAATGCCCATCACTGATACACGTATTGCTATACCTACACAGTGGGATCCCGCTGACGTGTACAAGTGTGGTAGGAGACAGTGTGGGGTCACACATGAAATGGGAAGAAGACCTCGGTCTAACACCGCTGCTACCCGTCTATCTGTAGTTACAGTGATCCTGTCTCATAGCACTAACACTGCCTAATTGCATTGTCTACCCTTCAAGATTCCTTGCAGATCTTCCTAAAGCTCAGCCAGTGCAAATGTTAGTGCTCGGCAGACTGCAGCACACCGCGGCCTGGTGTGTAGCTTTCCAGTACAGAGCCAATATGGCTGACAATGGACATCATAGCTGATGTATGTCCATAGTGCAGACAATAAACCTCTTGCCATGCATATCTTCTTATCCTATGTTTTTACAGAAACGTGTCTTTTCTTTTCTTCCTGTAGTGCTGCTCAAAAATGTCTAGTGGTCCAGATGTCATTGCTGGTGGGGGAGGTGTAGATTCCTCTGGTATGGATGAGCCCAAAAAGATGACCAGGGAAGACTGGAGAAAGAAGAAGGAATTGGAAGAACAGAGAAAATTGGGAAACGCCCCGGCTGAGGTGGATGAAGAAGGGAAGTAAGTGTCCTCAGTACAGCAAAGTGTCTCCAGACAAGTCTTGAACTAGGCATGAATGGCACCCACAGGAGGCACAGTGAGGCGCTGACCTGAGGGGCATTGCCATTTCACTCCGCAGATCAGTGCTGTCACAGTGGATGAATCCTTACTAGCAGACACTAGAGGCATATCTTACTGTCACCAGAACCATTAAATTAAATTACCATATTTTTTGGACTTCAGAACACAACCCAGGTTGTGACAGCAGAAAATAGGAAAAACATATTTCCTACTAGCAAAGAGTACCATGTAGGTGTAAAGCAGTGGAGGGCCCAATATCACTAGTTGTAATTCAGTAGGGAGGTAACAGGGCTATTGTTAGTGTTTCTGTGCAGCGTGTATAGCACACACAATATGTATACTGTGCAGTGTACACTTGTGCACAAAACTGCTGCATGCACACTCAGCTCTCCTACATCATAAAAAACGTACAGACACACACAACTTTATATCATCAAAACTGCACAGCTCTACTACATTAGCAAAACGCACAGCTGTGCCCCAGCAGGGTATCGCACAGCTCTGCATGGCAGAGCAACGTGCAGACACTCGCATAGCTCTGCTAGGTCCCGAAAACGCACGCGCAGCTCTGCTAGGTCCCGAAAACGCACGCGCAGCTCTGCTAGGTCCCGAAAACGCACGCGCAGCTCTGCTAGGTCCCGAAAACGCACGCGCAGCTCTGCTAGGTCCCGAAAACGCACGCGCAGCTCTGCTAGGTCCCGAAAACGCACGCGCAGCTCTGCTAGGTCCCGAAAACGCACGCGCAGCTCTGCTAGGTCCCGAAAACGCACGCACTGTGTATAAACTATCACATTTTGAAGGTCCTTCCAGGCGTATGACAGATCACATGACCCCAAATGGCCCTTAAACTACTCAGAGCCTGCAGCATCCATGCAGCTTTAGTAATGTGCGGGTCCTGAGAACATTCTCTCAACTTTCCACCAAGCAGACTGATCAATGATGGGCAGGAGAAAGGAGACGTTCTCTCAGCAATTGGGAAGGCTGCTGTGTCATCATTCTCCTTGATAATAGGATGCTTCCTCCAGACAACAGACACTGGATTTTTTATGGTTAAAAATTGCATCTTATAGTCCAAAATATAAGGTAATTAAAGGGGTTTTCCTTTGTAAGTTATTCTATGTGAGCCTAAAGTGAAATGTTGTTCTTTTTTTTCTTTTATTACCCCATCTTCGGCCCATTGAGAATAACTTTTAAGTTTTTTGGCAACCTCTTTAAGTCGCTTTTTACTTTTTAGAAAATTTTAACTTTTTTTTTGTGTTCCTTTTCCAGAGATATTAATCCTCACATCCCTCAGTACATTTCTTCTGTCCCGTGGTATGTGGATCCATCTAAGAGACCAACTTTAAAGCATCAGCGACCCCAAGATGAGAAGCAGAAAGAATACACACTGATGGGAGAGTGGTATCGGAAAGGTGTTAAAGAGGTGAATATAGAAGATGATCTACAGTGGCATGTAAAAGTTTGGGCACCTCTGGTCAAAATTACTGTTACTGTGAACAGTTAAGCAAGTTAGAGATAGAATGATCTTTAGAAGGGCTGAAGTTAAAGATGACACATTTCCCTTTTATTTTAGGCAAAAATATATAGTTTCATCTTTTACATTTTAAAAATTACAATAAGGAAAATGGGCAGATGCAAAAGTTTTGGCACCTTGCATGGTTAGCACCTAGTAGCACCCCCTTCTGTAAGTAACACAGCTTGTAAACACTTTTTATAGCCATCCAAGAGTCAGTTCTGTGAGATTCCTGGGTCGTCTTGCATGCACTACTATTTTGAGGTTTAGCCACAGATTTTCAACAATGTTCAGATCAGGGGACTGTGAGGGCCATTGTAAAAACCTTCGGCTTGGTCCTTTTGAGGCCTATTGTGGATTTTGGCATGTTAAGGATCATTATCCATTTGTAGAAGCCATCCTTTTTTCAACTTCAGCTTTTTTACAGATGTGATATGTTTGCATCAAGAATCTGTTGAAATTCCATTGTATCCATTCTTCCCTCTACTCGTGAAATGTTCCCCGTGCCATTGGCTGCATCACATCCCCAAAGTATGAGTGATACACACCCATGCTCAATAGTTGGCGAGATGTTCTTTTCCTGAAATTCTGTTCTTTTCTCCTCACTTATTATGGCCAAAGAGTTCTATTTTAACCTCATCAGTCCACAGGACTTGTTACCAGAATGCATCAGGCTTGTTTAGAAGTTCTTCTGCATAATTCTGACGCTGAATTTCATGGTGAAGAAGACACAGCAGAGGTTTTCTTCTTATGACTCGATCATGTTGATTATATTTGTGAAGGTGTCTCTGAATAGTAGAACTGTGAACCACAACTCCAGACTCTGCTAAATCTTTCTGAAGGTGTTTTACAGTCAGGCTGGAGTTCTGATTTGCCTCTCTAGCAATCCTACAAGTAGCTTTCACTAAAATTTTGTTTTGTGTTCCAGACATTATCTTGACCTCTACTGTTCTTATTATCCGCCATTTCTTAATTACATTTTGAACTGAAGAAAAGGCAACTTGAAAATACTTTGCTGTCTTCTTATAGCCTTCTTCTTTGTGCACCTCCATCATTTTCAGAGTGCTAGGCAGCTGCTTAGAAGAACCCATGGCTGCAGCTTTTTGGCACAAGGTTAGAGGAGGCTGGGTTTTCATAAAGCTGGGAAATTTGCATTATCTGGCCTTTACTAACGATAACAGTGAACAAGACATAACCCTAACAGGCTAATTAAGGTCTGAAAACTTGGTCAAAGTTATCGGAGCACACAAATCTGTATGTGTGCCCAAACTTTTGCGTAGGCCCATTTTTATTTATTTTTTTGTACGTTTTAAAATTTAAAATGACTATATTTTTTGTGCCTAAAATATAAGCGGAAATGTGTCATCGTTAACTTTAGGCCTTTTAGAGATAATTTCATCTGAAACTTGCTTAATGGTTCACAATAGCAGTAATTTTGACCAGGGGTGCCCAAATTTTTACATGCCGCTGTATAGTATGTAAAGGTTTATTCCTTCTACAATTCATGTACAGTACTGCTCAGGTGTTTAGCTCACACAGTGACTTTCATTATTACTGGAATGTGCACATAAAACCCCCACAAAGGAACACACAAAATCAAGGAGTAAAGAAACACGTGAAACCAGCCAGAATGTGTGCTAAACGTAGATTCCTGGACTGGCCTTCCACCCGTCTTGTAGGAGTTTCCAGAGGTGCTGAGCACTCGTTGGCTGCTTTGTCTTCCTCTGTGGACCAACTCATCCGCTACTGTCTTGGGTTGACGTCAGGTGACTGTGGGGGACATGTCATGTGGAATGGCACTTCATTCCTCTTCTTCTTGGCCACATAAGCCCGTACATGGCCTGTGCTGTGGCAGCACAAATGATGCCCCTACTAAATGCACCCCAGATGGGATGGCATATTGATGCAGAATGCGGTAGCTGATATGGGTGAGTGTGTCTTGAATTTGGAATAAATTGGCAGAAAAGCAGCACAACACCATCGCACCTCCCTCTCCATGTTTCATAGTGGCCATCAACATTTAGAAACCATTCGCTCCATTTTCTACATCTCACAAGGACAAGGTGGTTGGCAGCAAAATTCTCACATTCTTTCTCTTTGTACCTCCTTCCAGATCTCCTCTGACTTAATATCCAGTCTGTGTTGCTTGGTCTAAACAGGTCTCTTCTTGTTTGTGTTCCTCACTAATGACTTCTTTGCAGAAATTAGACCAATTAGGCTTGTTTTCATGACTGCACCGGAGTATAATTTCAAGGTTCTAGCAATTCCCCAGATTGACTGACTTTCTTGTTGTAAAGGGAATCTTATCAGCAGAATTTCATCCCCAAAATTACTTATATGTGCATTTGGTTCTTTCAAAGACCAGCCCAGCCTCCTCCTTTTTTTGACTGATAGTCTCTATTCTGTGTGACTCTGGCAAAGGAGCTGTCGGTCAAGCAGCAGGAGGAGGCGGCGCTGTTCCAGGAATAGAGCCGGAGTGACAGGGGCTCCCATTCTGCAATAGCCCTTTAGGCTCATTTGTATATCCATTCATATGCTGATTTCTCAGTAACAGAGGACCGGACTGGCCATGTAAAGGTATTGCTGGACTTGTCATGCACATATACCGTACATAGTTTGGGGTGTGTAGTCCTGCTGACAGATTCCCTTTTAAATGAAGGATGGATGGTTATTTCCTTTTATTTAGTTGAGTAGTTCTTGACATATTCTGGCTTAGATGTGGAATATGGCTCATCACTGTATGGGACTGTGTACCAACACTGCCCCTGCAAAACACATCCCATGGTTGTAAACCCTTTCTGAAGGCCGGGGAGTCCACATATGAAGTCATACCTGTTCATTGGAAGCCATTCCAGGTGTTGACCTGATGAAGCTTCTTGAAAGAATCCCATGGGGATGCAAATCTTAGAGGAATCTAAGGTTTAACACACCTCTTTACTCCTTGTTTCCATGTGTTCCTTCATGGCTTTGCTGCCTTCAGTCTGAATTGTGCACGTTCCAATAAGAGGGAAATCGGTTGCGTGATCAGGCGAGTCCAATCCTTTGCCCGGTACTGTAAGTGCTGAGTGTTGTATGAGGTTTATAGTTGTCGTTGCTTCCAGTACGGTTTGAGCTTTGATATTTGAAGTGTCCACTTATTCAGGTCTCGTGAGCCACAAGCTTCTTCACAACTCTAGAAAAATGTTTATCCGATGCACAAGCCACCTCATGGATTACTTATGGGGCAGTACAACAGTCTTTACGTCTTTTCACCCTTTAGGGCACAATTGCTACAAAATATCGCCAAGGGGCTTGTGAAAACTGTGGCGCCATGACTCATAAGAAGAAAGACTGCTTTGAGGTAAGTCGGCTTTATTATTTACGCTGCTCATCTGTTGCCAAGTTTAGTAAAGCCGATAGTTGTATAACAGTTTTCTAGTCTTTAGTTACAACCTCCACTATACTGTGTTTTCAGGTTTACTTTTTATGCGGTAAATATTTTTTGGCTAAAATTAGTAGACTCAGTGTCTCGATTGTTTGGGCTCTAATAAACTCTGATTGTATGTTTTAGTTCTTGACTGTTCTAATATTTCTTTACCAGAGACCTCGAAGAGTGGGAGCAAAATTCAACGGAGCTAACATTGCCCATGATGAGTTTGAGCAACCGCAGCTTATGCTCGACTACGACGGCAAGAGAGATCGATGGAATGGGTACAATCCAGAGGAACATATGAGAATTGTTGAGGAACATGCCAAAGTTGACCTGGTATACTGATGTTATCTTTTTCCGATCACTCTACTAACAATCTAATGTGTCATGCTGCAGCTTTTTTATTCTTATCCTTTACAATCATTTTCAAGATGCTTCTTCGTATTGGCTTACCTCAAGTGTTTGTACAAAACTTAAATGAATCCCTTTTTTTTGTCCCTACTTTGTTTCAAGGCAAAACGTACATTGAAGGCTCAAAAGCTTCAGGAGGAATTGGCTTCAGGAAAACTTTCCGAACAAGTGGTAAGAAAAATGAAGCTGCCCAAGTATATTTTAATGTCTATTCTAGATTATTATATTTATTGTTTTCAAAAAACATTAATACTTTTTCCATTTTTGAATTGTTGCCAAAAACTTTTTTTTTTATTTTTTTATACACGTTCCTTTTAAGAGGAATGAAAAAAGGTTTGTTAGTATCCTTAAATGTGTAATGTTTATTGCTGTACCTTCTGTTGTTTTCTTGCTGTAAGATCCGGACAATTCAGAGTCGCTAGTCAAATGTATTTACCGTATATACTCGAGTATAAGCCGACCCGAGTATAAGCCGACCCCCCCTAATTTTGCCACAAAAAACTGGGAAAACTTATTGACTCGAGTATAAGCCTAGGGTAGAAAATGCAGCATCTACCGGTGAATTTCAAAAATAGATGCTCCATACCGTTCATTAGAATGCTCTGCACCGTTGATTATGGCCCCATAGATGCTCCTTATAAAGCTGTGCCATATATGCTCTGCACCTTTGATTATGGCCCCATAGGTGCTCCTTATAATGCTGTGCCCCATATATGCTCTGCACCTTTATGGCCCCATAGGTGCTCCTTATAATGCTGTGCCCCATTTATGCTCTGCACCTTTATGGCCCCATAGGTGCTCCTTATAATGCTGTGCCCCATATATGCTCTGCACCTTTATGGCCCCATAGGTGCTCCTTAGAATGCTGCTGGTGCTGCCATAAAAAAAAAAAAAAAAAATCACATACTCACCTCTCTTCTCAGGACGCTGGCGCTTTCAATAATTACCTGCTCCTCTGCGGCTCCGTCTCCAGCACTGACGCTCAGCAGAGGGCGCGCACTGACTACGTCACAGCACCCTCTAACCTGAGCGTCATTGCTAGAGGACGCTGCAGACGGAGCCGGAGCGAGGAGCAGGTAATTATAGCGCTGCGCTCCCCTTACCTGCTGCGGCGCGGTCCCTGCAGTCCCTGGCTTCTCCGGCGCTGCAGCTTCTTCCTGTAATTGAGCGGTCACATGGCACCGATCATTTACAGCAATGAATATGCGGCTCCTCCCCTATGGGGGTGGAGCTCCCTATTCATTTCTGTAATGAGCGGTGCCATGTGACCGCTCAGTGCAGGAAGAATCTGCAGCGCCGGAGAAGCCAGGGACTGCAGGGACCGCGCCAGGAGCAGGTAAGTATGATTACACAGCCCCCGCTCCCCCTCCCCTGCTGACACCCGGGTATATGACTCGAGTATAAGCCGAGAGGGGGACTTTCAGCCCAAAAAAATGGGCTGAAAATCTCGGCTTATACTCGAGTATATACGGTAAGTCAAAAGTAAATATGCACCCCCTACCCTATCTATAATCCTTCCTACCCTACTGCACCAGAGTCAGGGATCGTAAATGACAGTACAGGGATAAATGAATTTAGGGAGGCTACTCGCATGCACAGAATTTCTTTATCGCCTCTCATTGGGGGACACAGGAACCATGGGTGTATGCTGCTGCCACTAGGAGGCTGACACTATGCAAATAAAAAAGTCAGCTCCTCCTCTGCAGTGTACACCCCACCGACTGGCATTATACTCTTCAGTTTAGCTTAGTGTCAGTAGGAGGTTGACACGGGTCTGTCATTAGACCCTTATCTACCTCAATGTGCGTCGTTTTTCTTTCAGGTTTCCGGAAGGGATACAGGGTGAGCAGTCACACCTGTAGTCCTACATTATGGACTATGAGTACGGCGTGTACTGCCACCCCGTATCCTCATAGATCCTTCTCCAGGACCAAGAGCCTAGCACACAAGCGTGCTCAGAAGTCCGGTCCTGGCTCCGTCCCCCACCCACTCGCCCACCAGAGCCTGTCGGTTGAGGAGACGAGGACGTCCATCAGCTCCCTGGACGTCTCATCCCCTTTTAAGGTTAGTACCGGCGTGGGATGTTTGAGGTAAGTATTTCCTATCCCATCCCAGATATTTCAGGGGGTCTTATTAGGGGCTCCCATAACCCTGGTCGTCGCTTGCACGGATTCCCGCAGCACGACCCGGGTTTGCAGATTTATTGCTGCAGATCTTCTCCCATGACCTGTCTTCTATCGGACGCGGGGCCCCTATAGGCTGCCGCGCCGCGTTTCCATCCGTCCAGCCAGACCTTCAGGTTCTTCTCCCCGCGGCGCGTTTTTTCAGGGGGCACACCGGCGCTGCGGCGCTGACAGGCCGGTGCACCGCTTCTTCCTGTGGCGCGCTGCTCTGGCGCCGCAGGGGTTTTTCAAGCAGCACAGCCTGGTAGGCTTCTGCGCCGCCTGCTTTTTCTTGCGGCGCACCATTCCGGTGCACCTTTCCGGCGCCGTGGCTCCTCTCCTCTGCCGCCGGCTCCTAATTTAGGCCCCGGCTTCGGCCGGGGTCTACTTCTGATTTGCGCGCTCCCTCACTCCTGCTTCTGCGGGTGGGCTTTTTCCCGCCCGACATACTGTGTCCTGCCCATCGGCGCCTCTGTCTGGCTCCGCCCCCTTCCTCCAGCGACACTCTTCTGGTGTGCGCACCGCTTCGCAGCAGCAGCAGCTCACGCAGCGCGCCCCGCACCCTCGCACGCATCTTCTGTGGGCACAGCACAATCTTCGCAGAATACAGCACCTCAGGGCATGAGTTCTCCACCGACAAGTGGGACATCTTCCAGGACCTGGTCCGTGAGTAGCTGCACTGCAGACTGACACCCCCCTCTGCCCCACTGTCCCCTAACCCACTGGCATCTTCTTCAAAGACCTCTCAAAATGTCTACCTCTAAAGGGGGCCGCTCTCGTCCCCCTACTTCTTCATCTTCTGGCTTAGTCAAGTACTTTGCATGTTCGTCCTGTAACAGCAAACTTCCCTCAGGTCAGTCCTCTCCGCTATGTCAGTCCTGCAGCAACCCGATTGTTCCCACCGCCCAGGATCCCCCGGCTGCTCCGCCTGAGAGTGATACCCCCATCCCAGGCTGGGCCTCCTCTCTGTCACAATCGGTGGCCGATTTAACACTGTTGTCTCAAACCCTGGTGTCCGTGCTGGATCGGTTGCCCCTGCAGACCCCCGCAGTGGCCAGCGGGTCGCAGGAACCGCCGCCCGAGCCCTCCTTGATAAGCCACAAAAGCTCCAGACAGGAACGTCGGTCTGAGTCCTCTTCTCGCTCCATCTCGCCACACGGCCCTCCCCTGCGGTCGGCGTCCCCTCGACCCTCCTCTCCTGAGTCAGGCGAGGCATTCTCTGATGCGCCCTCGGAGGATATTTCGGAGCTGGATTCTAACCAAATCGCCACCATGAGGGATATGGTCCAGAAACTCATTGGGGCAATAAACCAAACCTGTGGCATAAAGGATCCCTCTACGGAACCCGCAGATCAGGCGGTTTCATTTAGACGGGCCAAACCACCTTCCAAGTTTTTTGCTCCTCATCCTGAATTCGAGGAAATCTTGTCCAGAGAGAGAACCCGACTAGGCGTTTTCAGAGGGGAAAACACCTGGGTGTGTTGTATCCCTTTTCTCCAGAACTTACCGCCAATTGGATGGTCTCTCCCTCGGTGGATCCCCCTGTTTCCAGGCTGTCCACTAACACGGTGCTTCCACTGTCCGGCGGAGCATCTCTGAAGGACGCTAACGATAGAGTTATAGAATTCTTTGCGAAGTCAGCCTTTGAAGCGGCTTTATGCCCAGCTTTTGCTTCTACTTGGGTTTCTAAATCCATTTCCAAATGGGCCAAAGATCTCCGTCGAGGTATCCTGGACGGGATGCCTCCCGTGCAACTAGCGGAGCTTGCCAACCAGATTTCCCACGCTGGTGAATACCTGGTCTCCGCCTCCCTGGATGTTGCGTCTTGTGTGGCTCAGGCTTCCAGCAATGCCGTTGCCATCCGCCGGAACGTTTGCCTCTAGGCCTGGAAGGCGGACTTATCTTCCAAAAAGTCCCTTACTAGTCTGCCCTTCCAGGGCTCTCGTCTCTTTGGTTCCCAGCTGGACTAAATCATTAAGGACGCCACCGGGGGTACAAGTTCTCTTCTCCCCCAGGCTAAGCCTCGTCGCCCTCCTCCTAGACGGCAGTTTCGCTCCTTTCGGCCTTTTCGTCGCTTCGCTGCGTCAAACTCCTTTTCCCAGCAGCAACAGAGGCCACAGGCACGTCAAGAGAAGAAGGCGGTGTCCTTTAGGCCCACTCCGTCCTGGCATCCTCGCTATTCCCAGGGTAGATCCTCCAGGCCCAGGACTGGAAGATCCACCTCGGCATGACTCTCGGCAAGACTCCAGCCCAACTCCCAGGTGGGGCGGCCGTCTTCTCCTTTTCAGGGACGTCTGGATTTCCGCTGTAGAGGACACATGGGTCAGGGAAGTTGTATCCTCGGGATACAAGATGGAGTTCGCTTCCCAACCCCGGGATCGTTTCTTCCAATCCTGTCCTCCAAGAGATCCCGCTCTAGTTCTGGGTTTCTTCGCAGCCATCGCTTCTCTGCTCAAATCCGGGGTAATCGTTCCCGTCCCAGAAAAAGAACGGTTCACGGGTTTCTACTCAAACCTTTTTGTGGTACCGAAAAAAGACGGCAAGGTTCGCCCCATTCTGGACCTCAAATTGCTGAACAGGAGGGTTCGTCTGAGACACTTCAGGATGGAATCCCTTCGTTCAGTAATTGCTTCCATGGAGGCCCAGGAATTTCTATGCTCCAATAGATATCCAGGACGCCTACCTCCATGTCCCGATATTTCCCGGACATCACCGTTTCCTGCGCTTTGCAGTGCAACGGGAACATTTTCAGTTCGTCGCCCTGCCGTTCGGTCTCGCAACCGCTCCAATGGTGTTCACGAAGATCATGGCGGCGCTGATGGCCATCTTGAGAGTCAGAGGCCTGGTCCTATTTCCATACCTCGACGACATCCTCATCAAGGCTCCATCCTTTTCTCAGGCTCCCGAAAGCCTGTCCATTGTTCTCTACACCATAGCCCGTTTCGGGTGGCTGGTCAACCGGAAGAAGTCCTGCCTTATTCCTTCTCAGCGCATCATCTTTATGGGCATGCTCTTCGACCCTCGTCAGACCAGAGTCTTCCTTCCCAAAGACAAGAGATCCACTCTTTGTCGGGACATACGCTTGCTCCAGGGTCCTCGGCCTCCCTCCCTCCGATCGGCCATGAAGGTTCTGGGGAGGATGGTAGCTACATTGGAAGCGATTCCCTTCGCCCAATTCCATTCGCGACCCCTTCAGCAAGCCATTCTGTCTCAGTGGGACAGGTCTGTCTTCTCCCTGGATCGGCCGATCAGACTCTCTTCTCGGGTCAAGCGGTCTCTCAACTGGTGGCTGACGTCACCTCTCATCTCCCAGGGCAGGTCCTTCCTTCCAGTTCACTGGCAAGTGGTGACGACGGATGCCAGCCTGCTCGGCTGGGGTGCGGTTTTTCGCCACCTGACGGTTCAGGGCCGTTGGTCGTCGCAGGAGTCATCTCTGCCAATCAATGTCCTCGAAATTCGGGCCATCTTTCTGTCCCTCCGCCACTGGGAAAGGATTTTCAGGGGCCTGCCAGTCCGGATCCAGACGGACAACGCCACGGCTGTGGCATATGTCAACCATCAGGGGGGAACCCGGAGCTCCTTGGCCCTTGCCGAGGTATCCAAGATCCTCCTTTGGGCAGACGCAACGGTTCTGGTGATATCCGCGGTGCATATCCCCGGCGTGGACAACTGGGCCGCCGACTTCCTCAGCCGCGAGGGCCTCGCGGCAGGGGAATGGTCCTTGCATCCGGAGGTCTTCCATAAGATTTGTCTTCGATGGGGGACTCCGGACGTGGATCTCACGGCATCTCGAATGAACTGGAAGGTTCCGCAGTTCTTCTCTAGGTCTCGCGATCCTCTCGCAGTGGGCGTCGATGCTCTGGCCATCCCTTGGTCACAGTTCGGGCTGCCCTACCTGTTCCCACCCCTTCCATTACTTCCCAAACTGTTGAAGAAGATCAAAGCGGAAGGGGTGCCGGTCATCCTGATCGCCCCGGATTTGCCCAGGAGAGCTTGGTTCATGGAGCTCGTCAACCTTCTCGCGGACGTTCCCTGGCGCCTTCCAGACAGGCCCGATCTGCTGTCTCAGCGTCCGATCTACCACCCGAATTCTCGGTCGCTCAGTTTAACGGCGTGGCTGTTGAGACCGCGGTTCTAAGAGCGTCCGGCCTTTCGGACCAGGTAATTCACACCATGATTCAGGCTCGGAAGCCTTCGTCTTCCAGGATCTACTACCGTACCTGGAAGGCTTACTTCCGTTGGTGCGAGTCCAACCGCGTTCCATCGATGGCTTTTTCCCTGCCTTCTCTTTTGGCCTTCCTTCAGGCAGGACTGGATTCGGGCCTGGCTCTTAGCTCCCTGAAGGGCCAGGTCTCTGCGCTTTCCATCCTCTTTCAGAAGACTTTAGCTTCTCGGCCACAGGTTAAGACCTTCCTTCAAGGAGTAGCCCACGCTGTCCCTCCATACAGGGCCCCTGTGGATGCATGGGATTTAAACCTGGTACTGGACGTTCTGAAGGTCTCACCCTTTGAGCCTCTTAGAACTGATAGGGAGATTCCTCTATCTTGGAAGGTTACCTTTCTTGTGGCCATCACGTCTATTCGCCGCGTTTCCGAGTTGGCGGCCCTGTCTTGCCGTCCTCCGTTTATGGTCATTCACCAGGACAAGGTGGTCTTCCGGCCCCCACCTTCTTTTCTTCCTAAGGTGGTTTCCACCTTCCACCTCAACGAGGAAATCGTTCTACCTTCCTTTTGTCCAGCTCCGACTCATCCTCTGGAGCGATCGTTTAACAAGCTGGACCTCGTCAGGGCAGTGAGGATCTATCTGGATAGAACGTCCACTTTCCGGAAGACGGATTCTTTTTTCGTCATTCCTGATGGCACGCGCAGAGGCCAACCGGCTTCTAAAGCGACTATTGCTCGCTGGATCAGAATGGCAATTTTGGAGGCTTACCGGGTCAAGAACAGAGTGCCCCCTCCTGGGATTAAGGCTCACTCTACCCGGGCAGTCGGCGCCTCCTGGGCCATGCACCACAGGGCTTCCGCCCTACAGCTTTGCAAAGCGGCAACTTGGTCTTCCATCCACACGTTCGCCAAATTTTACGAGGTCCATACCTACGCATCGGCGGACGCCAGCCTAGGCAGAAGAATCTTGCAGGCGGCAGTGGTGAGTCCTCTGACCTGATGGAAGTCTGTTTTTCCCGCCCGTGGGACTGCTTTGGGACATCCCATGGTTCCTGTGTCCCCCCAATGAGAGGCGATAAAGAAAACAGGATTTTTGGTTGCTTACCGTAAAATCTGTTTCTTGGAGCCTCTATTGGGGGACACAGCACCCTCCCAATGTTTCCTGTTGTTTTATGTTCTATAACTGTTCTCACGTTTACAGTTCTCAAGTTTGTGTTTATGGTTTTCAACCTTGTTCATTATCTCCTACTGCTTTCTCACTAAAGGTACCGTCACACTAAACGATATCGCTAGCGATCCGTTGCAGCATCCTGGCTAGCGATATCGTTCAGTTTGACACACAGCAGCGATCAGAATCCTGCTGTGATGTCGTTGGTCGCTGCAGAAAGTCCAGCACTTTATTTCGTCGCTGGACTTCCTGCTGACATCGCTGAATCGACGTGTGTGACGCCGATTCAGCGATGTCTTCGCTGGTAACCAGGGTAAACATCGGGTTACTAAGCGCAGCCCTGCGCTTAGTAACCCGATGTTTACCCTGGTTACCGGCATAGTTGGTCGCTGGAGAGCTGTCTGTGTGACAGCTCTCCAGCGACCAAACAGCGACGCTGCAGCGATCCGGATCGTTGTCGGTATCGCTGCAGCGTCGCTTAATGTGACGGTACCTTAACTGAAGAGTATAATGCCAGTCGGTGGGGTGTACACTGCAGAGGAGGAGCTAACTTTTTTATTTGCATAGTGTCAGCCTCCTAGTGGCAGCAGCATACACCCCATGGTTCCTGTGTCCCCCAATGGAGGCTCCAAGAAACAGATTTTACGGTAAGCAACCAAAAATCCGTTTTTTTACTTTCACTGACGCCGCTGCAGAGGGGTGTGAGGGATTATGGGGGGGTGTAGGAGTGAATATATACTTTTGATTTACTTACGCTTCACTAGCCACTCACGATTCTAAATTGTCCGGAGATTACAGAAATAAAATAACTGAAATGGAATGATGGGGTTAATTCTGCACTCCCGGTAATCAAAGATGGAAGAGGAGAACGGTATCCAGGAATGTGGTTTATTTGTCACCACGTCTCGTAGTTCCAGACTTCTTCATCAGGACAATCCACTGTGGTTTGTCCCGATGAAAATATTTGAAACTTCGAAACGCGTTGACAAATAAACCGCATTCCTGGATACCGTTCTCCTCTTCCATCTTTGATTACCATTTCAGTTATCTTGGCTCTGCTGAGCTTGTGTATAAGTCTGGTTTTCACATTAACAAACATTATACATAAGAAAAACCATATTCCGTAATGGGATTTTTATTCAGTCACCATGACAGCGCCACGAGAGAGGGGATCCGCCCTTCAGGGACAGGAAACCTACAGACAAAAAAGGGCAGCACCTCTCTCCCGCATCAGTTGGTTTCCTGTCCCTGACTGGGGAACCTCTTCATGCAGGCCTTGAGAAGAAGGTCGAAGAAAAGAAGATATCCCAGTCCTGGCAGATCGATTCAGGTAGCGGGAGTCCCCTACCTTGGTCTATTTAGGATACTGGAAGCACCATACAGCAGGGGGACTGTTGGTGTCGGGGACAGCAAGGAGAAGCAGCCTTGGGTAAAGTGCTCGCTTCTTATGTGGTCCATCGTCACGGGTACCTGGTGAGTATGTGGAGCCTCTTCCGTGGCTGCGCCTGGTGGGGCCTCTCGGGGTCTGTCCGTGTCCTAGCGGGGGGGGGGGGGTGCGCGTCGGTCCGGGCGGTGCTGGCTTCCTCGCTCGCGGGCTGCGACCGGAAGGGGCGTGTCCGGATTACATGGCTGGCGACGCGGCCTGATGACATGGCGGGGCATGTGCAGTAGAGCTGCGCCGGCCGATGACGTCGCTCCGGCGTTCGAGTCCGGGCCATATTCCCGGTAATTGCAGGGGGATGCGGGCGGGCCTTCGAGGGGGCGGAGATCTCTGTGGTCGGCTGGGGGCACGGTCCTGAAGGGGGGAAGCACTCCACCATTACGCATGGTATCGGGCAGGCCACCTGGAGAACCTGCTGACCCCCATCAGGGGGTGGTACCTTGAGGGCATATTTAAGGAGAGAGTATGGTGGCTGCTGGGTGCTTCTGACCCACTTTTATGATGGAGTCGCTGGAGGGAGCACCACAGCCAGACAAGCAGCAGCTTCAGCCTATGGAGGAGCCTCAGGTCTCCCAGCGTCGTTCTAGTGACAGTAGTCGTGCTGGTGGAGTTAAAAATACTCAGAAATCAAGGCCGAACAAGTCCTCAAGCCGTAGAACGTCGCCGGCTAGGAAGGACCCCCCGCTAATTACGGTACCACTCACTACACATTTGGGTAAATGATCTACGTGAAAGTTCACTTAGTAATGTTGTTCCTCCTTATATTTCCTCTCTCCTTGTTAGGGGAGGAAATGTTCTGCTAAAGCCAAACATAGGGAGTGTGCCGAATGTGGGGAACCACTCCCAGATGGTCATGAAAAGAGATTATGTAAACCCTGCATACAACAATTAATTGAGGAGTAGGCCCCAGACCTTACTTCCACTCTAAGAGATATGGTTAGACAAGAAGTCAGAGGTTCTATTAAATCCATGTCTCAGAAAACGGATGTCAAAAAGAGGAAAGATATTAGATCTCCAGTTTCGCGTTTGGATTCGGACTCGTGAACTGAGCTCAGATTCCTTCCCATCATCCTCCTCGTCTGTAGACACCGAGTCCGGCCACGCCTGTTTGTCGCTGGATAGAGTTAACCACCTCGTTAAGGCAGTTAACAACACAATGGGGATTGAGGAGACTCAGTCAGAATGCTCCATTCAGGACATAATGTTCAAAGGTCTAGATTGAAAATCCCGAAGGTCTTTTCCGGTGGTGGATAAAATAAATACATTGATTACAAGGGAATTAAAAAAAACCGAAAGGAAGGGTTCACTTCCGCCGGTATTTAAGAGAAGGTATCCATTCGATGAGGAAGCATTGTCCTCATGGGACAAGGCTCCGAAACTGGATGCAGCAGTGACCAAGGCGTGCAAAAGGACCTCTCTTCCATGTGAAGATTTAGGAAATCTAAAAGATCCACTAGATAGGAAAGCTGACATTTTTCCTTAAAGGTTCTTGGGAAAACGGCAGGAGCCCTGAGACCAGCAATTGCAGCCACTTGCACAGCACGGTCACTAATGGTGTGGCTTGACTGCCTAGAGAATCAGTTCAAAAACAAAGCTCCCAGGAATGAAATCCTATCCTCCCTGCCTATAATTCAGGACGCAGCAGCTTTTCTTTCAGATGCGTCGGCAGACTCTGTTAAATTGGCCACCAGATCTTCAGCCCTTTCTAACGCAGCCCGTAGGGCTCTATGGATTAAATGTTGGCCAGGAGATTTACAGGCCAGGTCAAAACTATATGTGGCATTCCCTGTGAAGGGGTGCATTTGTTTGGACCGGTTCTTGATGAACTGTTGGAGAAGGCGGGCGATAATAAAAAAAACAATACCCTTTCTTAGGAAGACCGTCTTATAGACGGGATTACAATTGAGGATGGTTTAACCGCAGAAGGTCAAATAGAGCAAGATCCAGATATGACCATAATAGAAAAAAAGGTAGAGGATATATGTTTAATATCTCTCGGGACTATAAAAAACCACTGCCGGACCAGGTAGGAGGTAGGCTTTCAGCCTTCTATCTTACCTGGTTACAAATCTCCAATAGCCCGTGGATTCTCAGTATTATTGAAGCTGGTCTAAAGTTCGAGTTCCATCGAGTTCCTCAAGACAAATTTAATTTAACACCCATCCGTTCTTCTTCTGCAGAGCAATTGGCACTGGAGTCGGAAGTTCAGGAACTTCAGCAAAAATGGGTTCTGGTTAAAGTGCCCGCAGTACAAAGAGGTAAGGGGTTCTACTTCCCTCTCTTTCTGGTCAAGAAACCTGACGGATCTTTTCGTACCATCATTAATTTAAAAGGCCTGAATACATTTCTGCTGGTTCCTTCCTTCAAAATGGAGTCTGTAAAGACGGCAATAAAACTTCTCTTTAACAATTGCTTCATGGTTGTCTTCGATCTGAAAGATGCCTATTATCATGTCCCAATACACGTAGATCACCAAGAATTCCTTAGGGTGGCGGTTTCACTCGATGGCACAATAGAACACATTCAATATCGAGCACTTCCCTTCGTAGTCGCGGTCGCACCCCGAGTATTTACTAAGATCATGATAGAAGTTATGGGACACCTTCATGAACAGGACAGATTAATAATTCCCTACCTAGATGACATATTGATTGTGGGACATTCAGAGTCACATTGCAAGGACTAATTGGGGAAGGTGACATCGGCGTTGCACAAATTGGGGTTGGATCATTAGTCTCAAAAAATCGCGTTTACAGCCCTTAAAATTACAGGAGTTTCTGGGTCTTGTCATAGACTCTAGTCGGCAGGAATGTCGCCTGCCAGATTCAAAAGTGGATAGTATCCAACGGCTGGCGATTAATAATCCCTCAGTCTCTGTAAGAGGGGCAATGTCGCTATTGGGTTCACTCACGTCATGTATTCCGGCGGTTCTCTGGGCTCAATATCACACCAGAACCCTACAGTGGGACGTTTTAAATAATTCCTGTCGTCTAAGAGCTCATCTTGAGATTAAATTCTCACTATTGAATCTATTCAGTCATTACATTGGTGGACACACATACCAAATTTACGTAGAGGTGTTCCCTGGACAACTCATGTAAATCGGATAACTACAGATGCTATCCCCAGGGGATGGAGGGCACACTTGGAGAGTAATTGGGTCCAGGGACTGTGGTCTCAATCTGAATAAAATTTGTCTTCCAATCTTAGAGTTATTAGCGGTAGAATGCGCTTTAAGTAGTTTTCTTATACCCCTACAGGGTCGACACTTCAGGCTTTTCTCAGACAACCAGGTAACCGTAGCCTACATTAATCATCAAGGAGGTACTCGGTCCAGTTCATTAATGGAGGTCGCGGATCGTATTTTTCAGATGGCCAAAAATCATCTACTATCTCTTACTGCTCTTCACATAGAGGGGAAGCGCAATACCATGGCTGACTATCTAAGTCGCAACAAACTCAGACAGGGAGATTGGACACTAAATCCGACCATCTTCAACCAGATCATGGGGATGTCCAGACATAGATCTTTTTGCCAACCGAGAAAACAGAAAGCTACATAAATTCTGCTCCTTAGGCTTCTTTCACACTAGCGTCGGGCTCGGCCCGTCGCAGTGCGTCGGGCCGAGGTTACCGACGCTAGCGTTGTAAGCGCCGCACAACGGGTGCAGCGGATGCAGATTTTCATCGCATCCGCTGCCCCGTTGTGAGGTGGGGAGGAGTTCCGGCCACGCATGCGCGGTCGGAAAAAGCGGTCCGTCGGCAGCAAAAAATGTTACATGTAGCGTTTTTTTGTGCCGACTCTCCGCCAAAGCACGACGCATCCGTCGCACGACGGATGCGACGTGTGGCAATCCGTCGCAATGCGTCGCCAATACAAGTATATGGGGAAAAAACGCATCCTGCAAGCACTTTTGCAGAATGCGTTTTTTTCGGCAAAACGACGCATTGTGACAGATTGCAGTTAACGCTAGTGTGAAAGTAGCCTTAAACCCCAGAGACAATCCATATGCGGTGGACGCTCTCCTAATCTCATGGCACTTCAGTCTCGCTTATGCCTTTCCCCCTCTAAACTTAATCCCGATAGTTCTGAGGAAAATACGGGAAGACGGGGCCCGGGTAATCCTGATTGCCCTGTTCTGGCCCAGAAGATCATGGTTTCCTTGGCTGAGGAAGATGTCCATTACCCAGCCATGGATTCTTCCAGAAATACCAGATCTCCTCTCCCAGGGCCCAATTTTCCATCCACGAGTGGGCAATTTACATCTAGCGGCGTGGAATTTGAAAGATCGTTACTAAAAGGGAAGGGTTTTTCTCGGGACCCTGTAAATACACTACTAAAGAGTAGGAAAATCTCGACAACAAACATTTGTCAGAATTTGGAAAAAAATCTTATCAGTTTCATGAGCATGGATTGACCAAGGAAGCCTGTATTAATCAAATTTTAGAATTCTTACAGAAGGGTTTAGAAATGGGCCTAGCCACAAGCACTCTCAGGGTTCAAGTGTCGGCTCTGGGGGTGCTATACAATAGTAATTTGGCCAGCAATCAATGGATAGTTAGGTTCTTCAAGGCAGTTACTAGATCCAGACCAATCATTAAACAAAAATTAGTTCCATGGGACCTAAATCTTGTGCTCTCAGCCCTAACGCAAGCCCGTTTGAACCTATTGATACTGTCCCAATAAAAATCCTGTCTTTAAAAATGGCCCTCTTAGTTGCGCTCACGTCCGCGAGAAGGATTAGTGATCTACAAGCTTTATCTAGACAACCTCCGTACATGCAGTTTAGAGAAGATAGTCATTGTGAAGCCTGATCCTCTTTATCTTCCAAAAGTAGCTTCAAAATTTCATAGGTTACAAGAGGTTGTTCTACCTTCATTCTGTCCTAATCCCACTAATGATAAGGAACGTAAGATGTAAGAAGATGTCTTAAGTATATTTCAGCTATACAAACACCTGGAAAAAAGATAATTCCTTATTTGTATCCTTCCAGGGAGTTAAAGGAAGTTAGGGGTATCTAAGAACACACTAGCCAGATGGATCAGGGAGGCAATCTCTCTAGCTTATACAGCAGGTGGCATGGAGATCCCAGAAGGTATAAAAGCTCACTCCACTCGAGCTGTGGCTACATCCTGGGCGGAGAGATCAGAGGTGTCGGTTGAAGACATTTGTAAGGCAGCCACATGATCTTCTCTATCTACTTTCTTTAAACACTATAAATTGGATCTGTGTAGCTCCTCTGACCTCACGTTTGGGAGAAGGGTGCTTGAAGCAGTTATCCCTCCCTAGTCTTTTACTTTTCTGAAAGTATCTCGTAGTGCTGTCATGGTGGCTGAATAAATACGTAAGCTACTTACCGGTAGCGGTGTTTTTCAGGAGCCCATGACAGCACCCTTATATTCCCTACCCTATTTTCTCGTATGGGTCAACACTTTCTTTCCTTTTTCCTTTAAATTCTATTTTTACTCACATGGTGAATTGTACCATATTTTAAGTTGATTATGTGCTACTAACCAAGGGGGTCCTCTCATGCTCTGTAAACCAACTGATGCGGTAGAGAGGTGCCGCCCTTTTATGTTTGTAGGTTTCCTCTCTCGTAGTGCTGTCATGGGCTCTTGAAAAACACCACTACCGGTAAGTAGCTTACGAATATTTTCACTACAGACAGGGACCCGGTACATATTATGGTTATGTAATACAATATATTTTGTAACTTGCCTATGAAACCTTGTTTTCTCTTTGTTAAACTTGACCCATCTTTCAGCTGTCATTTTTCTCTTCACTTCAGAGTTCCCCAAGACATCAGTGGGGAGAAGAGGATCAGAATGCCCAGACAGTAAGCCGTTCTCTCTGCGATTTTGGCGTGGCCTTTAAATTTACCATTCCGTACACTGTGTGCATAATCAGGGCCGGACTGGCAATTCTGGCAAATGCCAGAACTGCCTGTCTGGTTGTAGGCTGCCTTGTCTGCTATGTTGTTAACAGAACCATTGTTCTCAGGATACCCATACTGTTAAGTGTTGTGACAGAACACAAAGTCACTGACTCTGTCATTTACCCCAGCAGGCCTCCATCCAGGGTAATATTAGGTAACATATCCCTATCTGGTACTTGGGGATGGGCACAGCATGGACCTATGTGATTTTAAATGCCAGGGCTGAATTTCATCCCCAGTCCGTACCTGTGCACAATTATTAGGCAGTTCTTATTATTAACCGCTCCAGTGCTGGAAGTCATTCCAAAAGGTCAATAGACCTGAATATTGAAATATAAATGCAATGTAAAGATGCTGTTTTGACTCTTAGATATTCTCCTATGTGTGCAGAATTATGTTTCTAAATGAAAAAAAACGTAATTTCCAGTTCACCACCTGACAGCACACTGGAGGACGTCCTTCTTATCCTTGATGGGACAGGAACACGAGAGGTTAAAAGGACCCTCCCCCTACCACCCTTCAGTGTTTTTCCTGTCCCATCAGGGATAGGAACGGACGAGAGGATCTGCCGTTCTGTGCGGGGGGGATGTGGATCGGGGGGGCTCAGCCTCACCCTTCCCTCCTGAGACACCCGTTGGCTGACACCCGCCCGAAGGGTCCCTCAGCCTACCAGTGTAGCGCTGCTCCTGGGTTGGGGATCGCTTCCTCCTGGCGGGGGCTCTCAATTCCTCCGTCCGTCCCCTGGTGTGCGCAGGCTCAGCGGCGGCCTCTGCTGGCGTCGGCGTCTCCATGCGGCCGCTGGGGGAACCAGTTCAACGCCGCACCTTCCTCTCTTTCCGGCCGCATGTCACTTCCGGTTTGCGGCTGAGGGGGACGGACGGCGTCTCTGCTACAGGAAGTGCAGAGAAAAGAGCGGTGGAGAACGCTGGAGCGTCATTTTTTTTTTTTTTGGAGTGAGGAACAGAATAAAAAGGTATGTGCAGGGGCGGTAGTGATCTCTAGAGCATCATGGAGGACGCAGCTAGAGCAGAGGGTCAGGAGTCAGCAGCACTAGTAAGTAGAGGCAAAAAAAAAAAAAGCTAGTGTTTGATATATATATAATATATAATATAATATATATATATATATATATATATATATATATATATATATATATATATATATATATATATAAAATATATTTCTCCATAGGCAGCCTCCCTATCTGAGAAATCGGTAAAGAAACCCAGTAGGAATAAGAAGTGTCCTATCTGTGCGGTTAAGCTAAAGGATTCCTGGCAGAAACCCCTATGTGAAGTGTGCACCTGCAAAGTCATAGGAGAGGAGCAGGCGTCTCTTATGTCTAATATGAGAGCCATGATAAGGGAGGAAGTTCAGGCTTCAGTCTCAAGTCTGGTACTCCCTCAAGTTTCACCCTCACCTTTACCTTCGGAGAGGCCGAGGAAAAGACCAAGGGTCGAGTACTCTTCCATAGACTCATCATCCTGTGGGTCGGCGGTAGAGGAGGAAGATGAGAGTAGAGATCCCCCGGAGAAAGGGAGAAGATATCTGTTCTCTGCTGCGGACACTGGAGAACTGTTGGAAGCAGTGCGGCACACCATGCAGGTGGAGGAGCCGCAGCCATCTTGCTCCGTTCAGGACGAAATGTTTGGAGGCTTGCGCTCACAGACATCCAAGGTGTTCCCTGTTAACTCCCATATCAGATCTATGATTCTGGAGGAATGGGAGGAAGCCGAGAAGACTGACTATCCCTAAGGACTTCAGACTTCGCTTGCCGTTTAACCCAGAGGAAGTCAAGGAGTGGGTTGATGTACCAAAAATTGACATACCCTTGGCTAAAGTCTCCAAAAGGACGGCGATTCCGTTTGAAGATTCGTCCAACTTGAAAGAACCCATGGACAGAAAAGCAGATGGCCTTCTTAAAAGGGCCTGGGAAAGTTCCTCGGCAATTATTGGGCTGTAGCCTGCTCCATGGACCTTTGGCTAGATGATCTCAAAGATCAGTTGATAGCTAAAACATCCAGAGATAATATTCTAAAATCCCTACCCTTGCTAAAACTAGCAACTACCTTCTTGGCAGACGCATCTGCAGAATCGGTTAGGTTCGCAGCTAGGGGCCAGTCGCTATCGAATGCAGCCCGTAGAGCCATCTGGCTTAAGAGCTGGTCAGGGGACATGCATTCTAAGAATAAATTGTGTGCTATACCCTTTTCCGGGGGCAAGGTCTTCGGACCAGTCCTCGACGATATTTTAGAGAAAGCTGCAGATGTTAAGAAAGGTTTTCCGGAAGAGAAACCTAAAAAATTCCAGCCCTTTCGGAGGCCCCGCTATAATCAAAAACCCGATTATAGGGGTAAGGGAAAGCAGGGTAGATGGAGCTACCAAAAAGGGGGGGATAACAGGCCTAAAAATAAAGAAACAAGCTACTCTGGACAGGGTTCCAGTTACCGCAGAAAATGACGCCATCAGAGTGGGGGGTCGTCTGACAGGTTTTCTGGAAGGTTGGAGGGAGATCACATCAAGTCCATGGGTCTTACAGATAGTATCCCAGGGATACAAAATAGAATTCACATCTCTTCCTCCTGAAAGATTCCTGGTATCCAGCTCCCATCTAAAACTGTCATCCCCCATGTGGTCAGACATTCAGGACCTTCTAAAAATGGCGGCCATTGTCCCAGTACCCCCTCAGGAAGAGGGCAGGGGTCATTACTCAAATCTCTTCTCGGTAACAAAACCATCGGGAGAATCGAGAACCATTATAAATTTAAAACATCTGAACAATTGGGTCATTTACAAAAGGTTCAAGATGGAGTCGATTCGGTCCACCATTCCCCTGTTGGGAAAAGGCATGGTCATGTGCACTCTAGACTTAGAGTGCATATTACCATGTTCCCATCTATCTAAACCATCAGAGGTTCCTGCGGTTCGCGGTAGTCTTGGAAGGAAAGATCTTCCATTTCCAATTCCGCTGTCTCCCCTTCGGCCTGGCCTCCGCTCCCAGAGTTTTTACAAAACTTATGGTAGAAGTAGTTGCTTTCCTGAGGAATCAGGATATAATGGTGGTCCCCTATTTGGACGACTTCCTAATAGCAGCAGACTCAGAAGTCCAACTCAGGATAAACTGTCGGTCCCTCATCTCAACTCTAGAGAATCTAGGATGGATTGTAAATTGGCAAAAATCAGACCTAATCCCAAAACCCAAAATAATATTTTTGGGAGTCATGCTCGATTCACAAACAAGAATGTCCTTCCTTCCGGAGGACAGGCTGAAGGGCATAATACAGAAGATCCGTCACTTTTCCCGAGGTCGGAATACGATCAGAGACGGGATGAAGATACTAGGTCTGATGACGGCGTGTATTCCCTGCGTAAGATGGAGCCAGTTTCATTCTCGACAGCTTCAGAGGGGAGTCCTGAGAAGCTGGAACAGAAGACAAAACTCGCTGAACCGAACTCTGAACCTTACTCCGCAGATCAAAAGATCTCTGGGTTGGTGGACTCTTCCCAGGAACCTCCGACTGGGGGTGCCATGGCTTCAAACACCAAGCGTTTCAGTTACAACAGACGCCAGTCGGCTCGGTTGGGGAGGTCATGTACTGGGAAGATATTTTCAAGGTCGCTGGAAAGAGGCAGACAGCAACCAGTCATCAAACCACAGGGAACTACAAGCGGTTTGGGAGGTCCTGACGGCAGCACAACATCTGCTACAGAACAAACACGTGAAGGTCTTCTCAGACAACACGACAACGGTAGCATTCCTGCGGCATCAAGGGGGTCCAAGACATCCGGCATTACAAGACCTGGCGGAATGGATATTCAAGTGGGCAGAAAAGTCGGTTCTGTCAATCACGGCAATTCACCTGGAGGGCTCCAAGAACCAGTTGGCAGATTTCCTCAGCAGGAAAAGCGTATCCCCCACGGAGTGGGAACTGAACAACGAGGTGTTCAAAGACCTGTGTCATCATTGGGGAATGCCGACGGTGGACCTATTCGCTTCAAAGGGAAACGCAAAGCTCAGGACCTTCTACTCCCTAAACCCTTGGGAGACTCCTGCCGCGATCGATGCTTTCTCACAACCCTGGAATCACGGTCTCCTATATGCATTTCCTCCTCTAGCGATGATTCCGAGGACACTCAGGAAAATCTGCGAGGACGAGGCCAAGGTCATTCTCGTAGCTCCTCACTGGCCATAACGCAGTTGGTTCCCATTGTTGAGAAAACTATCAGTAGAAGAACCCCTCCTGTTGCCGGAGAGAGAGGATCTTCTTCTACAAGGACCAGTTCTACACCAGAATCCAGGAGCAATTCAGCTGGCGGCCTGGATCCTGAACGGAAGGTCTTGAGAGCAAAAGGTCTCTAGGATGATGTCATTTCTACCCTTCAAGCGAGCAGGAAGCCGGTAACATCGGCTATTTATTTGAAAATTTGGAAGAGATTCTGTGGGTTTTGCGGAGAGACGACAGTTGATACTGACCACCCAAATATCCCCAAAATTCTTGATTTTTTGCAGTCAGGGTTTCAAAAAGGTCTTAGAACAAGCACATTAAAGGGAACCTGTCACCTGAATTTGGCGGGACTGGTTTTGGGTCATATGGGCGGAGTTTTCGGGTGTTTGATTCACCCTTTCCTTACCCGCTGGCTGCATGCTGGCTGCAATATTGGATTGAAGTTCATTCTCTGTCCTCCATAGTACACGCCTGCACAAGGCAAGATTGCTTTGCGCAGGCGTGTACTATGGAGGACAGAGAATGAACTTCAATCCAATATTGCAGCCAGCATGCAGCCAGCGGGTAAGGAAAGGGTGAATCAAACACCCAAAAACTCCGCCCATATGACCCAAAACCAGTCCCGCCAAATTCAGGTGACAGAGTCCCTTTAAGGGTCCAGATAGCGGCCCTAAGTGTATTCTTTGACTCTTCCCTTTCTGCTCATCCCTGGATTAGCCGTTTCTCTAAAGCCGTCCAGAGACTAAAACCACTGATTAGACGTTCTGTCCCGCCGTGGGATTTGAACTTGGTTCTGAATTTCCTATGTAAACCGGCGTGGGATGTATCGGGGGATATAGAAGTGGATAAACTCTCTCTCAAAACCGCATTTTTAGTTGCAATCACGTCGGCAAAAAGATTGGGGGAACTACAGGCCCTGTCGGTGCAGAATCCATACTTGCAGATATTCGAGGATAAACTAGTATTCAGACTTGATCCGGCGTTTCTCCCTAAAGTTGTGTCAGATTCCAATATGAATCAGGAAATTCTTACCATCATTTTGCCAGTCCCCTAAAAACTTAGACGTAAGGGTCTCGGTGCTCAGGTACCTTGAAATATCCAGACCCTGGAGACAGGACAACAATTTGTTTGTCCAGTTCAGGGGTCCAAATAAAGGTAGGAAAGCGTCTAAAGCGACTATCGCACGGTGGATAAAATCCACGATCAACTTAGCCTATAGAGCTAGCGGGCAAAATTCCCCGGTCAACATCAAAGCCCATTCATCTAGAGCCATGGCCACGTCATGGGCAGAGAAAGGGGGGGCGACGGCAGATCAGATCTGCAGAGCTGCATCATGGTCTAGCCTTAGTACCTTTTCGAAGCACTACAAGTTAGATGTAGTATCGCCTCAGTTGGCCTTTGGTAGGAAGGTACTTCAAGCAGTAGTCCCACCCTGAATACCATTCTCCTTTGGTATTTCTCCAGTGTGCTGTCAGGTGGTGAACTGGAAAACAGTAATTAGACCTACTGGTAATTGTATTTCCAGGAATCCATCCTGACAGCACTATTAGTTCCCTCCCTAATGTATGATCTTTATACTCATGTGATGTAACATTTGTATGATTGATTATTTTGTTGGAATAAACCTGTTTTTGCATCCATCCAGATGTGTTACTTTGGAAAAGCACTGAAGGGTGATAGGGGGAGGGTCCTTTTAACCTCTCGTGTTCCTGTCCCATCAAGGATAAGAAGGACGTCCTCCAGTGTGCTGTCAGGATGGATTCCTGGAAATACAATTACCAGTAGGTCTAATTACTGTTTTTCCATCTCACTTGTTTGTTTTTGTCAATGGCGCACCTGTCACATGATCGCGGGGCGCCGATAGCTTGTCATGCTTTCTTCACGTGCACAGCACTCTGCCAGCATTCAGCCACATAAAGGGGCTGTGTTACCATTAAACCCCCTAATTGTCCTTTTGAAACTTAGGAGGATTCCTATTACCCAGGACCCTTTATAAGCTATTCCCTATATATACATTCCTCTCCCGTGAGGAGTCCCCCTCTAGAAGGTGACGAAACGCATAAGGAGGGTTTGTACAAGGACATTTTTAGAGGGATAGGTCACACTTGGGCACTGTCCTTGTCCGGACGGAACATACTGCATTGGACATGACAGGGAATGTAGTTTTACCTGTCTGACTTTATTTCCTTTTTCTCCCTCCTGCATGATGTTTTTTGCAGATTGAAAACCATTTTTTAACTGAGCACTGGTTCACTTTATCACTTTAATGTTTGTGTATGTGATTGCGAGGTATTGGCTACCCATATTTTAACCTTGAATATTAAACGTTTTATATTGTTTCTAATGAAATCTGATCCTGCTTACCCCTTGTTGATTTGTATTTGTGTACCCCAAGTGGGCTTTACTTATCTAAATATCCATCAAAATATAAAATAAATTAATACGATCAGTTAACACCATATCAAGAAAAAAAAAACATTAAAACGCCACAACAGAATTAGTTTTTTTTTGGTAGCCACAACAACGCAATAAAATGCAATAAAGGGCGATCAAAACATTGTATCAGTCTTCCTTACCTCGGCCATATCTCTGAGCACTGAACGCCTTGTACTTCTGTGTTTTGTTCAGTGGTGGTCGGGCTCAGCCTTCCTTACCTCGGCCATGTCTCTGAGCACTGAGCACCTTGTACTTCTGTGTCTTGTTCAGTGGTGGTCGGGCTCAGCCTTCCTTACCTCGGCCATGTCCCTGAGCACTGAGCACCTTGTACTTCTGTGTCTTGTTCAGTGGTGGTCGGGCTCAGCCTTCCTTACCTCGGCCATGTCCCTGAGCACTGAGCACCTTGTACTTCTGTGTCTTGTTCAGTGGTGGTCGGGCTCAGCCTTCCTTACCTCGGCCATGTCTCTGAGCACTGAGCACCTTGTACTTCTGTGTCTCGTTCAGTGGTGGTCGGGCCCAGCCTTCCTTACCTCGGCCATGTCTCTGAGCACTGAACACCTTGTACTTCTGTGTCTTGTTCAGTGGTGGTCGGGCTCAGCTTTCCTCTCCTCGGCCATGTCTCTGAGCACTGAGCACCTTGTACTTCTGTGTCTCGTTCAGTGGTGGTCGGGCCCAGCCTTCCTTACCTCGGCCATGTCTCTGAGCACTGAACACATTGTACTTCTGTGTCTCGTTTAGTGGTGGTCGGGCTCAGCCTTCCTTACCTCGGCCATGTCTCTGAGCACTGAGCACCTTGTACTTCTGTGTCTTGCTCAGTGGTGGTCGGGCTCAGCCTTCCTCTCCTCGGCCATGTCTCTGAACACTGAGCACCTTCTACTCCTGTGCCTTGTTCAGTGGTGGTCGGGCTCAGCCTTCCTTACTTTGGCCATGTCTCTGAGCACTAAGAACCTTGTATTTCTGTGTCTTGCTCAGTCGTGGTCAGGCTCGGCCTTCCTTACCTCGGCCATGTCCCTGAGCACTGAGCACCTTGTACTTCTGTGTCTCGTTCAGTGGTGGTCGGGCCCAGCCTTCCTTACCTCGGCCATGTCTCTGAGCACTGAGCACCTTGTACTTCTGTGTCTCGTTCAGTGGTGGTCGGGCCCAGCCTTCCTTACCTCGGCCATGTCTCTGAGCACTGAGCACCTTGTACTTCTGTGTCTTGCTCAGTGGTGGTCGGGCTCAGCCTTCCTCTCCTCGGCCATGTCTCTGAACACTGAGCACCTTCTACTCCTGTGCCTTGTTCAGTGGTGGTCGGGCTCAGCCTTCCTTACTTTGGCCATGTCTCTGAGCACTAAGAACCTTGTATTTCTGTGTCTTGCTCAGTCGTGGTCAGTCTCAGCCTTCCTTACCTCGGCCATGTCTCTGAGCACTGAGAATCATGGCCATGTCTCTGAGCACCTTGTACGTCTGGGTTCTCCTTCAGGGAGGCTGCTCTTTTGGTATATGACAGAATTGGAGGATAATGGCTTCCTGGTCACTCCACATCTGATTCTACCCAAATCTCTGGCAGTTAATATTCTTCTCTCTTTATTTTGTGACCCTGTTCAATATTTGCAACACATTTTTTGATGGTTCTGTGATCACGCTGCAGTATCTTAGCAATTTCAAGAGTTCTGCAGCCCTCTGAAAGGTTAAACATTGTTACGAGTCTTAGAGTCAGTTCATTCTCATGTTGCCTGGGGAAAATAGCTGCCTAATAATTCTGCACACCTTGATGTGTATTTGTGTAATGAGAAGGGTGATGCCTATGGATACAAAGACCTATCACCTGATCTGCGACATCCAATAAGCATTCAAGGTTATACAGCCTGGAGTTGGAGAATCTGCATAAAAATGATATGATGAAAATCGTCACTGCCTAATAAATGTGCACAGTGTAGATATTCTGTGATGGCCAGGTGATGACAGCCCATCATGGATGGGAATCTATACCTATTAAATAGCAAATATACATTACAGAAATAAAAACCATGAATGTCCGTGAATGCAGATATGTTTGCTTATAGATTATTTGTTAGAATGGCGATACAAGATTTTCTATGTGTAAAAGGGGTAGTCCGAACCATAGAAATCAGAACTGCCATGCTTGCCCATTACAGAGGCTGTGGTGCCCAGCAGTCAGTTTACAAGGAAGCAGATAACATGCCGGACTAGCAAGTGACGATTTAGGCCGGTCTGTGGCCCCAGCGGGCGCGTACAGAGAATACATTTATCACGCTTCTTTTCTGACTCCAGGAGAGGGATCGCAACAGCGAAGATGAAGATGAAGACAAATATGCTGATGACATCGATATGCCAGGACAGAACTTCGATTCCAAGAGACGCATTACAGTCAGAAACCTTCGCATCCGAGAAGACACTGCCAAAGTAAGCTGGTTGTTCTCCATCGCGCAGGGGTTACATACTGTGTGGGCTGTGGATCCACGGTGAATCGGTGCCATTTTGTTTGAAATGTGATTTTCATTTTGTACCTACAGTACTTAAGGAATTTAAATCCAAATTCTGCATACTATGACCCCAAAACCAGAGCCATGAGGGAAAATCCATATGCCGATGCAGGAAAGAACGCTGATGAGTAAGTGTAAATATTCCAGCAGTCAGCAGGCAACAACCCAGTGGCGTGCCCTATGTATGTCCCAGAGTCCAGCCAGTTGTCACTTACTGGGCTGAGTGTTGCTGGTTTAATTAAATCAGTGTTCTACCAGCCGGAGATTTATCACTAAAAAGCTCGATTTCTTATGCCTTATAGACAGCTGCTCTGTGTAACCTCACCCACACCACTGATTGGCAGTTTCTGCCTATGCACAGTGTGCACAGAGATCTGCCAATCCGTGGTGTGAGCGGGTCCGCATTCAGAGCACTGCTAGATCTTCTGCAGAGAAAACTGTGATTGTATAAAAATGACAGCTAGTGACACATCACTGGAATCAGGTTCTCAGCCCCTACATTATGCTTCTGTGAGATAACAACATAGCAAAAACCTGCAGACAAATTCCTTTTAAAGGTATGTAAATATGTATTTTGATAACTGACTATGATATTGTTGTTTGTGTGCAGAGTCAGCTACGCTGGAGATAATTTTGTCCGCTACACTGGAGATACAATTTCAATGGCGCAGACACAGTGTAAGTATAAAGTTATATGACAGGTAATCACATATTCACATAACCATAGCGGACAATTGCTGACGATCCACAGATGTTTGCAGAGAAAGCTAAAGCGACTTGAGCACAAATTAGTGCGGATGCTGCTGCTGCTGTACATTGGGTAAAAAGTCACTTTTTTACGTCATGGTATGTGCGCATGTCTATTAGACGCCGGCGTTTTTTGAGGTCACTTTGGGAAGATGCAGGTGGTGATTTTCCTGAAGCTTCTTCTTTGGTGCTTTTCTTTTTTGCAGTGCTTCTGCTGCTGTTTACTTCTGTGTGTAACACAGTGAGCGGATTCCAAGCAGAAGCCGCCTGAAGAAAGGTCGTGTCAATTAAAAGCTTAACAAGACTGAACATACGCACTGCATAGGCATTTTGGCATTGCACTGCATATGTTCATTCTTTTAGTGTTGTCATTAAATGGATTTTCTAGCTGGTATTTTATCACACCCACCTAATCAAGACGTTGAGTGCACATACCTTCTTTGGAGCTCCTAAGTAGAGTTGAGCGAATTTTTCAATATTCTGTTTGGATTACGATCGCTGGGGAATATTGTATTTGCAATATTTGAACGCCATTGCAGTCAATCAGAATAGAAATAAACAAATGTGTTCGGAAACGATCGTCAAACATAATTTCGGCACGAATATGGCAAATTCTCATTCAGTGATTTGTTTCCAAACATATTCGCACAACTCTGCTCCCGCGACCCCTTGCAAACAGCTGCTCTTGCCAGGAATAGTTGCTGTCTAGTGGCTTACCCTGCAGTACCCGCTACAGGTCAAGTGTGGTATTTTATGATGCTGCACATGTGATTGGCAGTCCATACGAAACATGACCAGTCTGAGACGGCTGGAGTTAAAGCTGCTGCTTGTTAGTGGAGTTTTACTCTGGATCATGTCTTAACTTTGGCTACTTCATCTGAAAGCAGCATAATGTAGGGGCTGAGACACTAATTCAGCGATGTATCACTTGGTTTACTGGGTGCAACAGTTGTGATAAAAATCCCTGTTTTATCTGTTGCAGATATAGCGGTGCTAAGAATGTTGAGCTCAGTATAACCCCACTTACACCACTGATCGGCAGCTTTATATGTACACTATGTATGTATTCACAGTAAATTGGGGAGAACGTCCTCCCTGGAGCCTCTAAGAGGTTGTTTATATAAAGTGATAAAAGATTTCTCAACACCAAGGCATCTGATATGAAACCCACAGGTAGGACTGTTTTCAGCAGTCTATAACCTGTATGCCCATATAAAAGTTTACATAGGTCAAATGCAGTGACAGATGCCCTTTAAACAAGTTCTCCATTACTATTACAACCCTTTCTTGAATTAAATGTTCAGCCCTGATAAACCTACCATATACTCGCCTCCTGTGCCGGCGTCGTTCCAGCGTAGTCAGAACTCGCGGCCCCAGGACTGTGAGGCGGTGAAATGAGACTTGATGCCCGGCGCCCAATCGGCGCAGGTGTCGCTGTCCTCGCCTCCTGTCATAATGAAGAGGAAGTCTGAGATCGGCTGCAGCCCAGACTTCTGCTTCATATTCAGTCTGTACAGTGGTGGGGACAGTGATGCCAGCGCTGATTGGGTGCCACGTGTCACAACACCGCATCTCAGCCCCAGGACCGCGAGTGCCGAGACCGCTGGAACAGAGCCTGGACGAGATGCGGGTATAGGCTTTATTGTTTTATCAGGGCCGAGCACTTAGCTTAAGAGGTTGTCCTAGTAGTGGACAACCCCTTTAATGGTAAAATCAGAAGCGCAATTAAACACACAGCGAAACCTCTGCCTTCTAGGGGTTCTACTACACGAGGCCCCAACCCGTGGTCGCCATATGCGGAGTATCAATGGTTGCTGTGCTGCACCTGTACTTGCAGTAATAAACCACAAACAGCAAGGCAGTGGTCAGTAATTCACATGCAGTCGCTGCGCTGGCACTCTAATGGGGCCTGTGGAAAGGGCCGTTCTGATGGAACACATACATCTAGATCAGGGGTCCCCAACTCCAGTCCTCAAGGCCCACCAACATGTCATGTTTTCAGGATTTCCTTAGTCTTGCCCAGGTAATAATTGCATCACCTGTGCAATGCAAAGGAAATCCTGAAAACATGACCTGTTGGTGGGCCTTGAGGACTGGAGTTGGGGACCCCTGATCTAGATGACAGAAGCTGATTTATTGCTGTGTATAATTTCCTATCGCACAGTGTTTGCCTGGGAGGCGTATGAGAAGGGTTCGGATGTCCATCTGCAGGCTGATCCAACTAAACTGGAAGTCCTAAGCAAATCGTTCAAAGTTAAGAAAGAAGACTTCAAGGAAGAGCAGAAAAAGAGCATCCTGGAAAGAGTAAGTCCATTTAATGCTGGCAAATAAAGCAAAAACCATAAAATACCGTACATGTGTGTTGTGATAAAGCAAGGAGCAACCAACAAATATGTAATGTTTAATTTAGCATCATTAAAAAAGTGCTTTTAACCCCTTCACGACCTAGGACTTTTATCTACATAGATCGTGTTCTTGCATTCCATGCAGGCTCTGGCGCTGAGCCGTCATATTTTCCTACACAAGACTGCTGATTTCATCACCTGACATGTGCCCCAAACAGCCATGGCTGGAATCGCGATCCACCCACTGCTGTTAACATGTTAAATGTCGCTGTCAATCTCTGACAGCGGCATCTAACATGGCTGCGCCGGAAGCGTGCCACTAATCCCATCCATCGGCACCTGTATCACATGACCGCGGGGCACTGATAGGTTGGCATAACAACCCGGGGTTTACAGGAAACCCTTGTGGTTGTCATTACTGATCTGAGTGGTCGGCGCTCGTAGCAGATGATCATTTTAGCTACAAGTATGTAGGACACGCGATCGGATGATTGCAGCGTCTAGTCTATATGGAGACTATTGAAGCAAGTAAAAATTAAAATCTATACACACATGTTTGGTATTGCTGCATTCAAAATGATCTGATCTATCAATATATAAAAAAAGAATTAACCTGATTGGTAAATGGCGTAACGAGAGAGAATTACGTTTTTTAGTCGCCACAACATTGCAATAACGCAAAAGATCATATCTTCCCCAAAATGGTATCGATAAAAACGTCAGCTGGCGCTAAAAAAAAATAAGCTCTCTCCAACCCCAGATCCTGAAAAATAGAGATGATACAGGTTTCTGGAAATGGCATCTTTTTTTTTTTTTTTTTGTGCGCAAACTGTGTTTTTTTTTTTTTCTCCCCACTTAGATAAAAAAACAACCTAGACATGTTTATCTGTGAACTCCTAATTACCAGTAGCATGATAATAGCAGGTCAGTTTTAGCATGTAGTGAACATGGAAAAACAAAAAATTTATGGAATTGCTCTTTTATGCAATTTCACCGCACTTTGAATTTTTTTCTCTCCCGTTTTCCAATCCCTAATATAGTAAAGCAAACGGTGTTGTTCAAAAGTACAGCTCGTCCTGCAAAAAACAAGCCCTCACATGGCCATATCGATGGAAAAATAATAAAGTTATGGCTCTGGGAAGAAGGGGAGCAAAAATGGAAACGCAAAAACTGAAAACCCCTAGGTCGTGAAGGGGTTACTAGCCAGGCCGCCAGGACATATAAGGTGTTAAAAAATTTCAGCTTAAGAGGAATGTGTCCTGAGAAACGTGACTTAATGTTGAAATTAGCTTTTTCTAGTAAATGTATATATATTTTTTTTAATGTTTTTTTTTTTCCACATTATCACAGTAAAAAAAAAAAAATTTGCCACATTGTTTAAAAAAATATTGTACATGTAACACAAGAATCCAGTTTAAAAAATTGATAATTTTCTGATGACCCAGGTCTCCTGCACTATGATGATGGTGATGTACATTGCTGTGCCTCTGTATGCAGCACACAGAGGGGCAAACATCTGTGCGCTCAGGGGCAATGTGCAGATGGCTTCCTATGGGAAGCTACCAACACTTTGGCCCTGATTCATCAAAAGCATTTTAAGACCCAAAAAAAAAAGTGGTGAAAAATAAAAAGCTTTGAAAGGCTGCAAAGTTTTGGCACAACTCAGAGTTGAATCAAACGTGTGTAACTTTTTGAGTTTTCCCACCAGTTCTTCTCAATTCCGCAGAAATAGGTGGAACTGGTGTATGTGACGCCACAGCTTTTCTAATTCATGACGAGCTGTGGCTTCCCGTACACCAGAAATCTCTCTCCAGTCCCTGACTGGAGTAGGATTGTTGGCTTGGCACACGCCACTCATCAGGCGCTCTGGATTTATGAAGAGAGGAGCTTATGACTCCACCACGTCCCTTTGTCAAGACCAGTGAGAACATCTCCAGTCTTGCTGAATCGGGGCCTTTGTTTCCACACTACTGTGTTCTTATCAGATATGAAGCCTCCTATTAATTATAAATTATGTATGGAGGGAAAACTGACTTTGTCCCCTAACTCAGGGGTCCCCAACTCCAGTCCTCAAGGCCCACCAACAGGTCATGTTTTCAGGATTTCCTTTGCATTGCACAGGTGATGCAATTATTACCTGGGCAAGACTAAGGAAATCCTGAAAACATGACATGTTGGTGGGCCTTGAGGACTGGAGTTGGGGACCCCTGCCCTAACTCAGAAGATGCCCTAACTCAGAAGATGCTGGCTTTGTTGTCTTACAGTATGGAGGACAGGAGCATTTGGATGTTCCACCTGCGGAGCTACTTCTAGCTCAGACGGAGGACTACGTGGAATACTCCAGACATGGCACTGTCATCAAGGGGCAGGAGAAAGCCATCGCCCGCTCCAAGTATGAGGAAGACGTTCTCATAAATAACCACACGGTCAGTGACGGAGCATTTCAAACAATATATTTGCTGCCAGGTTTCTTTTCTGCTAGCAGTGATTATAAACTTGCATTTCTATTCTGGTCATATAGCATTGACTTGTTGCCAGTAGTTTTAGATAACTGTCTATGGTGTGTATGTATATATGTATACATATATATATCCGAGTATTTTGTTATTGCTCGGAGATTTAGTTTTCATCGCCTCAGTTGCATGATTTACGGCTTCCAGATAAGCTGAATATATGTGGGAATTTCCTAACAAACAGGCATTCCTCCCATGTATTCAGCGTATCTGGAAGCCGTAAATCATACAACTGAGGCGATGAAAACTATATCTCCGAGCAATAACAAATACTCGGAGGTCACCTGAGCGACGAGTACACTCGCTCATCACTACTGATAACCCCACTACGTAATATTCTTCTTCTTACATTGGCTTATTCTATTCTGGCAAAAAGTACTTACAGCAATGCCCCAATTAATAACTACAGAGAGCCATAGATGGGATTTACAGGTCTTGTACTGGATAATTGCTGCACACATGCCTGTGCTTTTGTACATTGGATATATTAAGTTACAATGGTCCTGGAAAGATCTTCATTAGTAGAAAATATTGTAACCTAAGAGGAGTTGCCATATTAAATTATTGACCCGTCTAATGGATGGGTAATGAAGATCATGTGTGGGGAGTCCTCCTATCATCTGCTAGTAGCTCTGTTCAATCTGTGGCAGCTGATGCTGAAAACTTCAGATCAGCGTTCATTACTTTAAGTTAACTATTTCCAAAACTTCAATGCTGTGTAATATTCCGTCAGTACTTATTTATACTGCACACTTCAGCTGCCAGGACCTGTGGACTCGGGTCATGTGACCCTGATGACATCATCACAGATCCTTCCGCACTTCTATGTTGCTTCCTGCTTGTGATTGGTCAGTGTCATAAAGGAGGTAGAAGTACACGCCCCCCAGTGACCACTATGTAATAACTTTCACTTGGACTTGTCTAAGGTTAATTTATTAGGTGCAGACACTTGATTGCTAATCTCTCCACTACGGAGAAGCAAAATAAAAAAAAAAACATATTCAGTTCCACAGCTGCTATTACATTGTGTCCAGTCCCATTAAGTCATAGGTATGTGCATGTTATTTACAAACTGTTTTTTTTTTTCCAGAATTTTTTTTATTAATTTTGTTTTTCTCCTGTTTAGTGTATTTGGGGCTCATTTTGGAAAGATGGAAGATGGGGCTACAAGTGTTGCCATTCCTTTGTCAAGATGTCTTATTGCACTGGGGAAGCTGGGAAGAGCACCAATGTAAGCTGAATATGTACTAGTGGTTTAGTGAGACATGAATGAGTCTGGTCACACATGGTAACACCGGTGTTTTTTTTTTTGGGGGCTAGAATACTGATCTCTGTGAAGAGGAGCTGGAAGCTGAAGAGATGTCCAAGCCCAAGACATTGGTGGAGGTTCGTATTCACGGGCAGTTCTCCATTGTACCAGAAACGAATAGGTGCAAAGCGGTCAAATGTCTGGGTTCTCGGATCCATCCCAATAAGGAGGAAGACTCGCAGCGCTCCAGAATGAGTCCAGTCATGAGGTGTTTTATTCCCCAATATAACATTGGTGATGTGATTCCATGTCCGTATACACGATCTCTTACACAAATTATCTCAGTAAGGCTAGGTGCTGACAACTGTATGTTTTCTCATCCGAGAAAATCAAGTCAATTATGCAAATCCCAATCTTGTCATCTGGATGGGGAAAATAGTTCTCCATCTTCTCATTCCATCAGTCCATGGAAAGCAGACTGCACTCAGATGTCATGCGAGTGCAGTCCGATGTTTCCCACACTCATTGATGGATGGCTGAGTGTGAGTTGAATATCAGAACATACTCGGGCATGCTGCAATTCTTTTATTTTTTCCCTGGACCGGCTCTGTCTGAGGATAAAAACGTACATGTACACAGCCCCAAAGATTAACATTGGTCTGAGTGCGATCTGACGTTTTGTCAGCTTGCACTTGGGCCGATAATACGGTCATGTGCAGGAACCTGAAGAGAATCTGGCACCCGGTTTTTGCTAATCTATCGAAGAGCAGCATCAGATCCTGATTTCAGTGATTTATCACTTAGTAGGCTGCATGTAATAGTTTTGCTAAAATCACTGTTTTATCTACTACTTTGATACCAGTTCTCTCAATACTGTGCTCTGTATAACCCGCTCACACCACTGATGACCACTGTATGTGTTCACTGTGCATAGACAGAAAGCTGCCAATTGGGGGTGGGGTTATACAGAGCTCATGGATATGGTTAACTAGTATACTAGTCCTCTAGTGATAAT